>NC_068986.1:114379640-114393003 GCF_001194135.2 Octopus bimaculoides
ATATGATATATGGAGTTAGACAAGTAAAACACGTGCTAGAAAAAGCATACTAAAATGAGACGAACGCATCAAAGGAAAAGAAATAGATTTGACGTTTCGGTTTATAACCTTTATCATAAAAGTAAAAGGATTATGGAAGAAAAAGAAAAGAAATAGGCATGATACCAAATTTTTAACGTTTCTCTTTTTTTCTTTGTCTCTCCCGCTGTGCACTCTTTTACTCTGTCTCTCCCCTCTCTCGCTGCCCCTCTCTCTCTCTCTCTATATATATATATATATATATATATACATATATCTGTACGCACGCACACACACACAGATATATATATATATATATATACGCACACACACATTGGATTTCAGTTTCTTCGACTTTCGGGGTTGCGTCTTGCATTTCGTTCCCGCCTCTATACTCACTATATCCCCTCTGTCTCTCTTTCTCTCTCTGAGTCTTCTATAACTGGTCTTCTATCAATCTCTATTATTTTTAACTATTTATTTAAAAACAAAACTACAATCATAATTACCATCATCAAGCTGACATTTATCTTATCATGACTACATTTACTTGAATCTGTAAGCTTTGATAAAATACAAGAACATGCTATAACTTTCCTCCATGATAAGTGTAGCCATTTACTCCCACTCTCTGTATTTCTTTCTCCCCCACCCTCTTCCTCTCAGTCCCGCTTTCTCTCACTTTCTTTTCAAGCATTGGTTTGTTCCTATTTATGTATTTATTTACATTCTTCGTTTCACGTTTCTCTCTAACGAATCTTTTTAGAAATTCAAATATTTTAGAACTGGGCGAATGCCTTGTGAGGCATTCATAATGTAGACGATCTTCGTTTCAATCCTAGAAACTTGTTGTTGTTTTTCCTTCGTTTTCTTGCTATTAAAATATCCAAAAGATAATCGTTAGAAGCATATTGCAGTTTGTAGCAAAATTATAGTGTATGTGTGTTAGTTACTGAATTCACTAGAAACTAAGTATATGAGCAAGTAGGACACCGGAAATGGCTTGGAACTATAACATAGGGTTCACTGTAAGGTAAAACATCAATGAAGGTATCAAGTGTTGGTAGGATACTGCTGAGATATAAGTAATGAATCCAATTTAAACCATAGATCCGATCAGGGCTGGTTCTAGGTATGGCCTAAGTATAAAAAGAACACAAGTGCAGTCTAACGTTCACGACAGCCGTTTCGGTAGAGTTTTATTGATGTGTTCATAGATCACACTATATATCATACAATCCACCATCTTCAGACAAATTTTCAACTTGATCATGACGAATCCGACCAGCATTGTTGGATAAGTATTTTGAAAATAACATTCCAATAGAGAAATTAAGAATAGCTTTAACGGGCATGCGAGAAATAAAGGGAAATATTTATCTAAATGTGTTTTTAGCCAAAACTGGCAGTGCGAAGTACAAGAATCACAGACATGCTGCAGCCATATTTGTCCTTAAGGTCATTAAAGCCAAACAGATATTTTGTAAGTTAAATGATAAAAGAAAAACTTCAGTCATCAGCCTTCTTCCCTCGCTCCAGCACAGACACAAACACACACACACGCATATATACACATGCGTACACATATATGGGCATACATATATATATATACATATATTTATATATATACATACACAAATATATACACACACACACATATCCACATACACATCGCAACACATGGCGAAGCTAGATTAAAAGATATTAGTTCCAAATCCGTGTAGAGAAATCGAATCCTGATCACCGAGCTGGTGAAGCGAACTTCTTTACGACTTACTCATAGCAGCTTACAAAGTCACAAACGTATGTGTACAAGTTCTAGTAGTTCAATATTTCATTTGACACAATTTGTTATTACTTCTATATCTATTATGTGTTCTATGGGTGTACGTATGTGTAATTGTGTGTTTGTGTCCATTTGTGTGATGTATGCGTGTTTTTTTTTCTGTGTGTATGTATCTTGTTTAGTGTGTATGGTGTGGATGTGCCTGCGTCTATTTGATTATTTTTATTTCCATGTGGACGCTACTATGTTTACGTATGCATATACACTGACTTATTTAAATATATGTCTGTGTTCGTGCGCATAGAAGTATATGTGTGCGCGCGTGTATGTCTAT
Source organism: Octopus bimaculoides (assembly GCF_001194135.2). Lineage (NCBI taxonomy): Eukaryota > Metazoa > Mollusca > Cephalopoda > Octopoda > Octopodidae > Octopus > Octopus bimaculoides. The sequence continues at coordinate 114,381,779 of NC_068986.1, forward strand.
TTCAGAGTTTATATGTGTATATACATGTAAGTTTAGAAATGCACAGATGAATCTATTTAAAGCTACTTAAATTATATTTCATTTCTTACCAACCCCTAATTCTTTGAGGTGAGAATTCCATATAAAATAGTTTCTCATTAGAATTTTAAATTTTGAACTCAAGAAATATATTATTTCGCAGTTGTATTTTGACGATGGTCGACAAATTCTACCACATTTCTCCAGGGTCAATCAATTTTTGTTCTGTTTTGTTGTTTTGCTTTGTTTTTTTCTTTCCGTAGGCTGAGGGAGTTGTATTTTGTTTTTAGCTTTTCTTACTTATTTCTTGCTCTGATTTTGTTGTTTATTTTAAATACATTATGTTTCTTTACTATATTGATTCGTCGTTTCTTATTTCCTTGCTTTTTTCCTTTTTGCTTTCCGAACAATTTGCGGAAAGAATGATTAAACATAGTTTTTATCATTGATTTTCTTCACAAGGTTTCATCGGTGTTAATGTATTAGAAATAAAAATCTTTCCTTGAAGTTTTTCGATAAATACGAAATGTTATTTTAATTCCACCACTGCTGTAGGATTAGAGTGTTTTTTTCTTTTTTTCTTCTTAAATAATATTTATTTTGTCCATTTTCTGTGGTTGTTAAAATAGTAATTTTTTCTTTGCCTTTCATTGTTATACGAATTTAAAGATCGGATTTCATGCTATGATGTTATGTGACCCGTATAGGAATTCATATCCTTAGGTTTCGGTGTATAACCTCTAAACTCTATCAAATTCTAACTTCAGGATATTACTTACACGAATTAACTAAATATCTCCCACACAAAACCACCTTTCAATTTATTTTGTATTTTATTTATTTATCTACTGGCTTTAATAATTAATCTCTGGCCAAGCTGGAACTATGCTTTCTTTGATACTGTTGATTTTATCGACCACAGAAGGCCAAACCAATGAAACAGATTCAATGCGATCGCTAGATCTACCAAAAATAGTAGAAATATACCTGAAACCACACATTATTATTTTGGTTAAAAGTAAAACCACATTAAGATAATGTCTTCCCAGACGCATTACGTCTGAAGGACGCGTTGAGATAATATAGATGTTGTTGCACAAAATCTGAATACACCATATATTAGGACGGTAGGAACAAATTTAATCATAGATCTACTGGAACAGTGCTGAGCTGAGGTTAAACAACAACAACCTTAGGACGACGGATAGAATCTGAACACTGAACTAAAGAGACGATTCATAATACCCCAAAATAGTCAGATGTTCGACGAAATCTCCAAACCAACCGCCACATGTAAGGCTTTTTTTTCAGTGCTCTTCCGACACTACTATTCAATCGCCACACATCGTCCGACATTCTACCAATCCTACATCCAAATGTCACAGATTAAGAATGTGATTTAATATTTATAATTGGTTGACTGACGGAAACACTACAAAATCATTTAATTGCAACCATTTGCTTCTTCAGATCAAATCCTGATAAGGTTCAACTTTGCTTCTCATTCTTCCTACTGCACAAAAATAAGCACCAAGCAGGTACTGGAATCGTTACAATGGATTATACTCATTCCCCATAATTATGTTCCTTTGCCGAAGTTAGATATGAATATTTACCAACCATTTCTATATATACATGCAGACACGCGCGCGCGAACACACGCACGCACATCTCTAATTCCCGAAATTCCTCCCAGTATAATGTCTCTTGAACTCCATTTTCCCGAATGTAATTCTTGGCCTAAGACACTATCCAAGAATGTATTTTGATGACTTCGCTGTTGTTTTTCTTTCTCCTTCCCTCCTCTCTCTCTCTCTCTCTCTCTCTCTCTCTCTCTCTCTCTCTCTCTCTCTCTCTCTCTCTCTCTCTCTCTCTCTCTCTCTCCTTCTCTCAGAACTGCAAATCAATGCTCAAACTAAGTCAGAAAAGTCTCGGATATAATCGTGTATTCGCCAAAATGCATCAGTATCGTATTTAACACCATTGTACTGTTAAAACAAATTATTCATCCATCAACGCAAAGTTGCTTACCTGTATGTATGTGTGGAGGAGGGTGTTAGTATGTGTGATTGTATGCGCTGTATTCAATTTACGATTGCGCACTAATCTTTATTCCTTTTTTCGAGGTCTTCATATATTCGTATGGGTTCCTTGAGGTTTGTCTAAAAGAGAAACGTCCCAAAATGCATAATGTTGAGTCATGAATATTATATTTACCAATATTTGTCAATTTCTGCGAAGAAATTCTTTAGAGTATACATTTGTTGTCCACCAATGTTTTCCTATTAGTTTTATCGTGTATTGTGTGGCGTAGTACATTGCTATTTCTTACAGTTGCCATCAGGAGGTCTATAACTCACTTTTGCCAAGGAATTTAATTTTGTATACTACACGGGTGATTAATAGCAACGTCGCGAGTTTACATGAATGTAAATCGGGCGAGAATGGGTGAGGAGGTTGTTCAGATGTTCCCTAAATTACTTATCTTTCCACTAAAGGCATCTTAGATTTTAATGGAATTATAATAGATGATGACTAACACCTCGTAGAAGCTTCCAGAACGCACAGATAAGAAAGAGAAATATTGAAGCAATAGTTGCTTGGGTGTCGAGCGAGATTGAGTGAGGAATTTGTTCTGATATTCCTTAAGTAACTTATCTTTCCACTCTAAGTATCACTATTTCATATATTTAAGGCAATAGATTCACAGAATTGGTAGAGAATCGGAAAATGCTCAAAATGTTTAATTTAGACATAGCTTTTTAAGTTCCAAGTTCAAATACCGTCGAGACAGACTTTCCTTTGATCCTAGTTTGCTATTAAAGTGTTATTTTATTTTTATTTTTACAACCAATACTAGTCATAATCAAAAGTAAATAGCCGACTCGCTAAGACAACTCTAGGGTCACGGTTGACCATTCAAAAAAGAAGAAAAAAATCTTACCCAGATCTGCGTATACAGTTACTGGCATGGGCATGATTTTGTTTTTTGTATCGAAGGCTGGTAGCTACCCATGCATAAAAACGTCCCTTCTTTAGCTACCTATGTTGTATATTTGTGCCTGTGCATGTGTGTATGTGTGTGTGTATGCTTCGTGCGTGTATCAGTGAGTGCAGGTTTGTTTATGAGATGCACTGAAAATGATTGGTAAATATTATAATATTAGTAGTCCCAAATGGTGTCGTCGCAAGTGTTACTCTAAAAATAGAAGGGACCGGAATTGATACTCCGAAGCATAATATCCGAAACTCTAAAACTTCCACCAATCCAGCGATGTGAGTGAGTGGAAAACAGCTGGATGATGGTGCTTAAATCCAACAGCCAAAGCTCAAAATCCGGCAATATTTCTGTGGTCCTAACACTGTAAAGAGGCAGTAAACACGCCACCATCACTCCATCTTGAATACGGGGCTATGAAATTTTAGAAACATTCATGACAGAACCTTAATATTCCAAACACACTTGTAAGAAACTCATACGAAAATACGCAAAGAAAAATACCTTGGAAAAAAAGCTAAAAGTAGAACATAGTGTGTTTTCAACACATATCTATAAGAAAAACGGTTTCCATATTTAGAAATATACATATATGCATATATATGTCTGGGTGACCATCTTTCTTTTCCTGCACGGACGTTTAAGGGAAAGGACATGTTTTATCTCTCTCTCTCTCTTCTATCTTTTCTTTTTTCAAAGAGAATATTTCTCCCAGCGTTCACTATCTTCCTCTCGTTCTGGTCTAACGACCGTCTATGTTTGTTTTCGTTCGGTTTTCTTGTATGTCTCCACAGTAATTTTTTTTCTTTTGTTCCCAACTTTGACCCTCCATAAATCCTAAATTTCATTTTAGAATTTATGGGAGCTACTCTCTCTGAAGACTCATATTGTCGCTGAATGTTCGAAATGGAGAGCAGACAGACAGCCGATAAATGATGAAGGGGCATTTCTCTGTGTTTACTTGTCCTATTTTCCATTTTTTCTCGTTGTTCACGTATTCCACTCGTTTTTCCTTCCTTTGTTTACGTAGTTCATGTTATTTGTACTACTGGTGACGTCCTGTACCCATATAGGCATGCATATATAAATACATATATATATATATATATATATATATATATATATATATATATATAGAGAGAGAGAGAGAGAGAGAGAGAGAGAGAGAGAGAGAGCAGGGGAAGATGAAAATGTGTCAGGAAGTATATAAGTTATAAACATGTGTACTTATAGTTGTAGATATATAGATTACTGTGTGTGTGCATTTGTTTACTGTTGTGCATGTGGTTGTGAGTATATGTATGTCAATTGTATACACACGTTTGTATAATAAACAGATAGATTGGCAGACAGATAGAAGGACAGATAGAAAGAGAAAGAGAAAGAAAGACCAAGTGTGTGTGTGTGTACATGTTTGTACTTTTGTGCGTGTTTCTTTGCGTTTCTGTATGTGTGAGTGTGTGTATGTGTGTATTTGTGTCTGTATTTGTGTGTGTGTGTGTGTGTGTGTGTGTGTGTGTGTGTGTACTTGTATTTGTTTCTATACGTGTGCGCAACATTTTGAAAGAAGGAAGTGTCTATAAACATAAACATGTGTGTGTATATATTAACGATCAGTTAAAGCCAGGTTTACTCTGGTGATCAACTAAAATATGTAAACAAACAGTGAAATTTCACTCACACTTCTACTCAGACCCCAAACACTACAAAATACTTTTGAGGTCGACATTGCGTTGCAGACGGAAAGAATTCGCCAAACACGTTTAGATTACTACTGCTGTTGTAGTTGCTTCACCTCAGGTCAAGCCTAATCCAGCAGATCTACAATCAAGTATGTCCCAGCCGTCCCCAACCTAGTCTTTTTTCTCTTTTTTTTAATTTTAATTATAGTGTATCTAGAATTACATTTACAAAAACTGTCCTCTGTCAAGTATGACACTCGGATGTGATCCGAAGAAGATTTGGCTGTTATTTTTACCAAGTCGAGTAACCACGGATAGCTTCTATCATTAATGTCAGTAATTGTTGTTCTGCTTCAAGTCAGCCCTAATCCAATAATCTTATAACCAAAATTGCTCCACCTAATTCTTTTATTCAGACTTATTGTATCTAGACTATATTATCCAAGACATCGCACATTTAAGGCTTTAAAGTTTAGTTTCGGGAGGTTTAGCTGTTATTTTTAGCTGGTCGAAAGATTGTGATGGATTTGTTAGTGTGTTGGCGGTGGTAATAACCGTTTTGCCTTCTGAGCTTTAAATTGTTGCCTTTCATTCTTCCGATGCTGACAAAATAACGTACCAGAAGAGTCGAATTTCATATTCATATAGATATCTTCGATGTCGATAAAATTATAATAGAGGTCTAACACCTTGTAGAGGCTTCTACAATAAATGGACAAGAAACGATAAGAACTGGGGCGAATGTTGTTAGTAAGTCGGATTACTCTGATATTTCCTAAATGATATATCTTTCCACATTTGAGAGTTTTACATATATTTAGGGCAATAGGCTGTCAGAATTGTAGAAAGACGACAAAATACTTTGTATGACATAGTTACTCTTTTTATGTTCCAAGTTCAAATCCCGACGAGATAAACTTTCCGTTCGTCCTTTTGCGGCCGATAAAACAAAATGCTGGAGACGATATAATCAACAAAGCCTCTCCTTTCAAAGAACCATTAGCACGCCGGACAAAAAGCTTCATAGCATTTCGTCTGTCTTTACGTTCTGAGTTCAAGTCTCACTGAGGCCGACTTTACCTATCATCTTTTCGAAGTAAATAAAATAAATACCAGTTAAGTACTGAGGTTGATGTAAATGGCTTACGCCCTCCTCTGAACTTACTGGCCTTGTGCCAAAATTTGAAGCCATTATTATTGTTGTAGCTTTTGTTATTGTTGTGGTGGTGGCGGCGGTGTTACCACAATTCGTACCGGACTCTTTCCTTTCAGTGTTCAAAGTCCAGAGTCAATAAAATCAAATACCAGCCGAGTACGGAGACGTGTTAATCTGCTCCAGTCCTTGACATGTACTGCATTTTATATTTTAGCTACAATCAGAATTCTAAGTAAAAACGGACGTTTCGCTTCGTCGATTCATTTTATAAATTCTCGCATAATTTGAAATTGTTTTACTCACATTCAATTATAGAACTACTCCTCATGAAGTTACCACGTGTTGTCTGAGTTACCTCTCACAGGATTACGAGTAACATAGATTCGTGCAATATATATATGCACGCGTGTCAGCAGTACCTGGACCAGAGAAGACAGGCGTTGACAAAACAATAAAATAATGTCTGTAGATTCTATTAGATTTTGAAAATGAAATGTATTTTGATAAACACCAACTTTACAATTATTTAAAGTGTGTATACATTTTTTGGGGGGGACACCCTGTGTGTATATATATATATATATATATATATATATATATATAATCAAATGAATAAGAACATACGATGGATAATTGTCAGCTCATTACATAACTTTTATAATAGAAGAATGAGAACATAAGTCCGTTATAAAAGACCAAACAAAAAAATATCCTAAGAATACAGCAGGGATGAGGTTAGAGTCTATCGAGACCAACTATGAAAAAATGCACACACACACACACACACACACACAAAGACACATACACGCGCACACACATAGGAATGAATGAATGAATCAATCAATCAATGTTGCTTTGCGGGACCAAGCTTCTGTATTGTTGAGCTAAAAGACATCTAAGTATAAGGTAATTTTCAAATATCATTACTCAAAATATTTTCCACTTACGGCCCTCGAAGAATCTATTTACACACGAAATATTTTGTGATTTCCTGAGAAGTATATTTGCAACATTAATGTGTAGGGGTGGGATAGAGACGAGAAGAGAGAGATGCAGAGAGATAGGGAAGGGGAGAGAATAAGTGGCACTTGATTCTGATTCAAGATGCTGATTGTTTTTTGTTTTTTCGATCGTACACATGTCTATCTATCTATCTATATTGTAGTTTAATTGTCCGCCGAGCAAATCAATCTAATTTTCTATCTATCTATCTATCTATCTACCTACCTACCTATCTATCTATCTATCTATCTATCTATCTATCTATCTATCTGTTTACCTATCTGTCTGTTTATTTGTCTATCTGTCTACGTGTGTGTGTATATAACAAATGGCATCCCTTATTCTCACATTATTTATGCGTCTATTTATCCCTCTCAACACTTCCAATAACCCAATTCTATTGCTGCTCTGCTACAACTGCCTGAAAAATACTTTACTGTTCCTTTCATATCCTAATACATGTATATTTATATATATACTGTACCCTACACACAGTATCAACCACAAAGTACCCTACAGCTAAATTCCTACATACAGTTCTATAGACAATTCCTCACACACGCATCCATTCACAGACACAACATACGTACACATACACACTACACACATGCATATAGGCCTCCACTATTGTCTCATTTGAGTGAGGCAAGTGAAGTGTAGGTGAGAAGAGGATAAGTGGTGGAGGTGCTGCGAGGGTATCGGAAGTACTGATGAAGGGTCGAGACTTGGTGGTGGGGTGGATAGTGATATTCTCCCCCACCCTTAATTTTTTTCTCTTCTACCCCTATCCACTGATCTGTACACATGCTCCTTCTTAAAGAAACAAACCAGGGCCACAATCTTAATGATGCAAACCTAAAAAAATTCTACCACATGTATTTAGTACACACACACACACACACACATAACCACACAAGTACACATATACATGAGCACACAAACATACACTCACACATACACAGATGCGCATACACACACGCTTGAACGTACAGATATGAACAAGCATTGGCATACACCCCTTCCTTGCACATAAACATACTCATACACAACAGTCATACATAAAAATACACTTGAGTCTCAGTCTATTGATAGTTTGATGAGAGGAGTATAGTGAGGTTGTGGCGGTAGGTGGGGTTGTATAGGTTTGTGGGAGGAAGAGCAGGGAGTTGAGCAATTGGCGGGGATATGCCTGTGAAATATCGGTAAAGGAACCCCCTACTCAGGCAGGGATGGAGAGGTGAAAGATATGTGGTCGGGAAGAAAGTGGGTGAAAAGTGAAATGGATTTCCAGTAACGTTTTGGTGCGTGACTCCGATTCCGCCCTCGTCATCATCGCCGTCGTCGGTGCCATTGCTGTCATCGTCGAAGTCCCGTTTTCCCTAATCGAGCAGACCTAAGATCAAAAGGCCTTCCAACCATGATCATGCCTTTTTTTTATTTCTTAGATGGGAAAGGGCTAAAGTATGTCACAACTTCTTTATTTAAGAGATCAGTATGTAATTTAAGGAAGAGTTCAATTTCGCGGCTAATTCTGGCAGGCCGAGTGACCCCATAGAGACCTCCTGTGTTTGGTTCCTCTTTGACAGCGCTACTCCATATACGTAATTCAATATATAAACAATAATAAACAATAAAATAATTTTTTGTTTTTCAAAATGAAACAAAAAGAAAGATGAAAAATAACGATTATCTTTACATACTTCCACTTTATTTATATTTGAAAAGCTTTCCCCTGCATTTTTTAATTGTGAAGTCTTTCATCAGATCTTCACCATGACGCCAAGATCACTTCGAAATTATATTTCCGTGAAGGATACAGAAGGCTGGTACGCTGCCACCATCGATGGAGAACCACTGGTGGACCAAGTCGGTTCTACGCATGATGACGCCCCCGGGACCACTAACTTGGAATGACCCCAGCCCCATCAAAGAAGAGCATGAAACCAAGCCAGCCAAGCCAGAGCATATAAACCACTTCGAATATTATTGAAGTAAGTGTTTCAAGCAGTTTCTTTTGTGTCGTGAACTATTTTCCATTTCTGTGGTACCGCACTTCCCTTGAAACCCAAATCACGTGCTTATTTTGCTTAATGATTAATCCAGTGCTACCTACAGTATGCATGTAGCCAAGTTCCAGCTGCCTATCATGGACAAAAAAGAATCTAGAGAAAGAGAGGCGCACACGAGCCTTTTCAGCAAGGTTATTTCTAGTATTTGAACTTATGAATGCAATTTTAAAAGACAGATCAATATTTTTAAGTGAAGGGTATACATATAGGCTTGGTCAAAGCTTCCGGATGTCTTTCAAGGAACTTAAAACTTTATGTTAGAATCTGATCAGTTATTTGCTTTCAACAATATATCTTGCGTTCATACACGGAATGCCATTGTTTTTTAGGACCTCTGTAACTCGGAGAACTTAATTCGGACGCTTGTCACTGAGTGAATTCCTCTAAAGACGCAAAGGACCAAGAAGTGCGGGATGTTAAACGAGGAACTAGATTAAGACTACAGTTCTATATTTAAGAGATGAGGAATTATTTACATTATTTACCTTATTTACATTTGACGGATATTTGTCCTCATCTTGTTTGTTGTTAACACAACGTTTCGGCTGATATACCCTCCAGCCTTTATCAGGTGTCTTGGAGAAATTTTGAACCTGGGTTCTCATTCTTATGGTATTTTTCGATGTTATTATTATTATTATTATTATTATTATTATTATTATTATTATTATTATTCATGTCACTGCTTGTAATCGAACTTGGAGTTAGTAGCCCGTGCTATTAACCACTACGCCATACGCCAAAGAGTGTTGCAAACTATATTTGCCAGAGGGACTGGCCCAATGGAATCAAAGCGTCAATTATTTCCCTCACATACCAGGAGATTAGTGGGTGACTAACCCTGTTCGCTGCATAATGAAGAGAATGAGAAGGTGGTGGTGGTCAGTGAATTATGAAAAGTGTAATTTTTTTTTAATTGAACTAAGTTTTTTATATGACCTATCACTTAACGCATGCGCATAAGTGCGATTATCGATCGTCTGCTCGCTTGTAAATTGATATTTGTTAATAAAATATAGATGAAAGATGATGTAAGCTAACAACAGAAAGAATGAAAGCGAACAGGCAACGACGCAAAGAGAAGCAGAGGACCGCAATAGTAGAACAAGCACAGGAGCATCAGCGTGTAGAAAGGAAAATGTGAATCAAAGAGTATAGTGTGAGTATTTACAACAGATAAGGGATTGTGTTCAAGATAGAATATAAAATGAAAATGAGAAAGAACGTCTAAAAACTGTAAACATATGGCTGAAAGTTACAACACTAATGGCATTAATATTCTCTGTAATCATTGTGAAGCTCTTAGATTTATAGAAGAACCTCTGAACTTCTGAAAGAATGGGAAATTCAAGTTCCTTCAATTACAGCCTCATCCAGAAGAACTGAAAGGTGTTTTTAAACGAAAATTATACAGAATATTCAATTTATATAGGAACACTAATTTTTATATCTCTATATAAACTTACAACCGTCTAAAAAAATTTAGCACTTGCTGGGGAATTTTCCTGGGTACTGCTAGTATAGCTTTATATATATATATATATATGTGTGTGTGTGTGTGTGTGTGTGTGTGTATACATATATGTATGTATGTATGTATGTATGTGTGTATGTATGTATGTTTGGCTACGTTGAGGCCCAAATATTCTCAAGTTCCACTGGTCCCACACCCGAACTATACGGCTGTTATATTGACGACTGTATCGGTGTGACCTCACTCTCCCGCGAACATCTAGACTCCTTTCTCTCTTTTGTCAAATCTTCTTATCCTGCCCTCCAGACTAATCCACACCCCCACTTTGCTTTCCCACTCTCACCTCCTCCACCTCCTAACACCATCACACCACACCACATACCACGCAACACATCACATCACACCACCCCGCACACACTAGCACAGACCACTGACCAGCTCCCACACTGTCATCCACACACCTACACATGCACACACGCATACCTCAAGGTCACCAGCCCTCTTCCGCACGCACATACATACTATCTTATACACACACACGCGCACCTTCGTTTCGGGATCACCACTACTCTATTATCTACCCTTCTTCCTAGCTCTCCTGCGTGACACTTCTGTCCGGCATTCGCCCTGATAGAACGCTACCCACTATACATTCTTTATTTTCTTTCCCTGTTTCTTTCTGTGTTCCTTTCTGTGGAAGGGCGTAAGCTCGAAACATTAAAGACTTTTTTTCACTTTTCGAGCGTTAAACTGATACATCTGTTTGTTGTCTACACCTTCTGTCTTCGTCTTTCAGTTTTTTTTTTGTGAATTCTCCCTATATACA
>NC_068986.1:114393679-114395520 GCF_001194135.2 Octopus bimaculoides
ATATATAAGCTTTACTCTTGTAAAGGAGTTTCAGCAACAAAGTGTCTACAACATATATATCAAGTATTTAAATGTGTAGTGGGGGGGTAGGAGTAAGCCTGTTAATGTGTGTGTGTGTGTGTGTGTGTGTGTGTGTGTGTGTGTGTGTGTGTGTGCGTGCGTGCGTACGTGTGTGTGTGTGTGCGCGCGCGCGTTGTATATCAATGCTAAGACGAGAGTCAAATTATTTCATTATAATTATACCAGATTGTAGCCCTTCATGTGACGGATAACTTTGGAAGAAAAATAATATTCGAAGTGGTTTATATCAGGAAATATGGTATACATGCAATAATTATAAATATAACCCCTATCAAATTTCTTCATACTGATATGAAATGTTGTGAGTGAATAATAATTTTCAAACAATTATTTATTTTTTTTACACTAATGGGTGTGCGGGTGTATGTGTGTACGCATGTGAGGATGTGTGTATGTATAGATGTATATCAGTGTAATCGCATGTGTATGTGTACATATGTATGTGAACGTGGATTTATGCATACGATACATGTTTATACAGTTGTGTGTATATTAATACGCAGACACATATTTCTGAGTGTGTCCGTTTTTATTCTCAGCCAAATACTTACATATTTCAATGCTGATTTCGCTACGAACGTATTTTCATATATAATTAATAGCGACAGAACCAGTATTGATACCAAAAGGTATCCCACCAAACGCGGATGTTGTGTTAGAATACAGAATAATGGGTTATTGACCATGAGAGGACCTTACGTATGGACTTGTGTTTACATCGCTGACGGGCGATAATCGTTCACTGTACGGCAATCGCTGCTCTGTCTAGCCGGACGTCTTTCATTGAGAAGTCTACGAAATGGCGAAATCACGGGATCTGGCAGTTCCTGTGGCTGCAGCGGACGATTATCGCTCGTCAGTGATACAAACACGAATTCTTATATGTACCACAAGTCCATACGAGAGATTCTCTCATAGTAAATAACGCATCATTCTGTGTTCTACAACATCCACTTTTAGAAGATAAATGTTTTTTATATATGTTTAGAGACGAATATATAAACATACTTCTGCCCTTCGAAATGTTAAAGAAGAATTTCAGTTGATGATTCTCGTCTTCAATTGCAACATTTGCATTGTTTTACAAATATGATATGCTTTAGTTTCTTCCATACTACATTTATATTTTCCCACCTACCCTCCTCTTTTTATCAGTCTACCACTCACATTTTCCCAACACACACTCTCTCTCTCAGTACTTATATCTATCACCTCCCCCTCCCTCAATCACTCTCTTTCTCTTTCACTTTCCCTTTACTGCTTCCGTTTTATTTCATAACTTTGATTTCTACTATAGGTTTTAAATTTAATTATACTATTCAGAACTGTTCTGCTCTCACTCCTCCATCTCTCTCTCTATATCTCTCTCTCTCTCTCTCTCTCACTACACTTTCATTTACTCCCTCTCCACAACCTTCTCCTCTATCTCTATGATTTTTTCTCTCTCACTGTGTGTAGCTTTCTTTACTCTTTGCCTGCCACCCAGCCTAGTATGTGTCTACATCTTGCACCACTTATGCTAACTCACTTTGTATCTATCTTTTATTCTCCCCCCCTTCTCTATACCATGTAAGGCGCAACTGGAGAAATCAATCAATCAAACACCTACATTTATATCAGTGAAAATTAAATAGAGATATATCATGGATCGATGTGATATCGAACAAATATCTTACATTCAAATAAGGTAGCAGCCAAATACTCTCTGTCTCTCTCTCTCTCTCTCTCTCTCTCTCTCTCTCTCTCTCTCTCTCTCTCCC
>NC_068986.1:114397382-114400646 GCF_001194135.2 Octopus bimaculoides
TATATATATATATATATATATATATGCATGTATGTATATATATATAATGAAGTCAAACGAAGTAATGATATTTTGGATGTATTAAATATGTACGTTTCAGATAATAGGGCAATAGATAAAAGGGAAGTTTCATCTCTTACGTAAAATCTTTCTCAGTCAAGATATATCAGAATATGAACAAATTGATGGAATTCACTTTTTATATGTAGTCGGGGTAGTTTATATCACCTACGAGATGAGGAAAGAACGTGGTCAGAAATAATAGAATATCTATCTATAGGGAATGAAATAGAAGTGAGTGAGAGAGAGAGAGAGAGAGAGAGAGAGAGAAAGACACACACAGAGTAAACAGAGAGATCAAACAGAGACAGGGAGAGCAAAGAGGGAGAAAGAGAAAGAGAGCAAACAGGGGGAGAGAGAGAGAGAGAGAGAGAGAGCAAAGAGAAGAAAGAGGGTCGGAAGAGAGAGAAAAGGGAGGTAAAGGGATTGGTATTATAGGTATGAGAGCAGAGGAAAGGTGAGTGAGATGGAAACCATGCAGAAAGAGAAAAGAGTGTGTTAACTAAGTAAATGAATAAGTTTAATATGTAAAGAAATGTATCGATGATATAGCTGAATGAAATGAACGAAAACAAATTAATAATTTCGTTTATTTGCTACCAGGGCGAAGGATGAGGAGGGCAATACTAAGACATCCATAAAATGTCGGTGGGGGAGGGTTACATATAATGGAAGGACAAAACAAAAACAGAAGGAAAAGTATACGGTGTACATTAAAAGAAGAGAAGCATGCCGAGTGTACGACACCAAGAAAAAGAAAAAGGCGTGATGGTGATGGAGTTTTCCTGATACAGAAGGACCTCTTGGAATAATCGAGGAACCCCACCATCCAAGATCTCTCTGAATATCAAGGACAAGTGCTATCTCCGACTCCTTTACCAAAGTGGAAAGTCTCTCTCCTCATTCATTTCAGCCTCGTTCACCAGACAATAATAATAATAATCTTTTCTACTCTAGGCACAAGGCCCGAAATTTTGAAGGAGGGGGCCAGTCGATTAGAACGACTCCAGTACGCAACTGGTACTTAATCTATCGACCCCGAAAGGAGGAAATGCAAAGTCGACTTCGACGGAATTTGAATTCAGAACGTAGCGGTAAACGAAGTACAGCTAAGCATTTCGCCCGACGTGCTAACGTTTCTGCCAGCTAATAATACAGATTGGTGCGAGTGTGGAGGTAGAACACCTACAAAGATCAGCATTGCTCGGAACTGCAAGAACTCTTCGCAGGGGTCTTGAAGCATGACTAGTAAAACAATTATCACTTTAGTCTGCTTACGATGGACAGCTAAACACTTTTCATCATACTCAGTAAAATAAGCTGTGAGGTTTCATATAATAATACTAATAATAATAATAATAGTAATAATAATAATAATAATAATAATAATAATAATAATAATAATAATAATAATGTTGCAGGCCCAGCTGACAACAAGGTATGCGATAAGGAAGAAAGAAAAGTCGAGAGATATGACAGGTTAGCTTGGGAAGTTAAGCAGTTGTGGTCAATGAAAAAGGTAGCAGTAGTACCAATAATTGTCGGAGCCCTGGGAACAGTGAGTAAAAATCTCGAGAAGTACATGGAACAAATAGGGGCTGCAATAAGGGTGGAGCACTTGCAGAAAACAGCACTGCTTGGAACCGCTAGAATATTTCGGAAGGGGCTCGAAAAATAAGAGGTGTTACCTTAGTTCACTGGTAGTGAACAGCTGACACCGTAGTACATCTCCAGCGTTAGAAGCTGTGCAAAGGCAATAATAATATTAATAATAATAATAATAATAACAACAACAACAACAACAACAACAACAGCAGCAGCAGCAGCAGCAACAACAACAACAACAACAACAACAACAACAATAATAATAATAATAATAATAATAATAATAATAATAACTATTATCTGTTCCATGTATTTCTCGAGATTTTTACTCACTGTTCTCAAAATTTTTACTCACTGATCCCAGGGCTTCGACAACCACTGGCACCACTATCACCTTTTTCATCGATCACAATGTTTAATCGCCCAAGCTAACCTATCATATCTATCGACTTTTCTTACTTCTTTATCGCATACCTTGCTGTCAGCTGGGCATGCTACATCTATGATCCAGCATCGTTTGCTTTCTTTTTCAATTAAGACTATATCTAGCTTCCTATTCTCTATCTCATGGGCCCACTGAATCATAAAATTCCATAGGATCTTTGCATTATCATTTTCAATGATGCCTTCGGGTTTATGTTCATACCACTTTTTTGCTCTGTCAAGTCCATACTTGTTGCAAAGTGTCCAATGGACAATCCTTACTATGTTGTCATGACGTCTTTTATATTCTTTCTGGGTTAGTGGCGTACATTCACTGGTAATATACCATACGGTTTCACCATTTTGTCCACAAATTCTGCACTTATCACTTTCTGATGTGTTGTCTGTTCTGTATTTGATGTAATTGGTTCTTAATGCTAGCTTTTGGCAGCGCAGATTAGAGCCCCCGTTTCCGGTTTTAAATCACTTTTAGTCATCCATCGCCATCTTTTTTCTCTTTCTGTCTTATCTTCAACATCCCCATGAAATTGTCCATGCATTCTTTTCTTTACCCACTTATTTTCAGTTTCATTCATTCTCAAGTGCTTGTACAATGCTTTATCTTTACAATCTTCCATCCTACAAAGCCTGACATTCTTACTTCTAATAAAAGTGGTTCTGTGGCATTTTTTGCATACTATGCTATGATGTTTTCTTCTGCTCTAATGCTGTGTTGGCATCCAATCAGTCCTCTTTCCCCTCTTTTTCATGGTATATACAGTCTCTGTCACTTTTTGGATGAAGTATCCCATATCTATTATTATTATTATTATTATTATTATTATTATTATTATTATTATTATTATTATTATTATTATTATCATTGTGGAGACGCAGTGGCCCAGTGGTTAGGGCAGCGGACTCGCGGTCGTAGGTTCGCGGTTTCGATTCACAGACCGGGCGTTGTGAGTGTTCATTGAGCGAAAACACCTAAAGTTCCACGAGGTTCCGGCAGGGGATGGTGGCGAACCCTGTTGTACTGTTTCACCACAACTTTCTCTCACTCTTACTTCCTGTTTCTGCTGTGCCTGTAATTGAAAGGGCCAGCCTTGTCACACTCTGTGTCACGCTGAATCTCCCCGAGAATTACGTTAAGTTGTCTGTGGAGTGCTCAGC
>NC_068986.1:114400656-114406247 GCF_001194135.2 Octopus bimaculoides
CACGCTGAATCTCCCCGAGAATTACGTTAAGTTGTCTGTGGAGTGCTCAGCCACTTGTACGTTAATTTTACGAGCAGGCTGTTCCGTTGATCGGATCAACTGGAACCCTCGTCGTCGTAACCGACGGAATGCCAATCAATCATTATCATTATCATCATTATTATCATTATAACTATTTCAGTACCAGGCATTGGCTCTCGTGGCTTCTGATCGTCACTGATTGGAAGAGTTATCATGTACATTGTTTTGTCTTGGTATAAAAGATGGGCTACAGCAAATATTCTGCTCAATACCACAGATTTGCTTGTCAATTGCTTGACCTTAACCAGTTGAGCATGTCCCTTAACCTTAACCTGTTGAGCATGTCCCTTGACCTTAACCAGTTGAGCATGTCCCTTGACCTTACCCAGTTGAGTGGCTGACGATATGTCTCTCTGATCACGAGCAGAACTAGTGGGAGAGCATCATAGCCATGTGTTGAGAGGAATTCTTTGGGGTTTGAATAATTCACCTCTGCAAACGTGGGTGTTTTGTTCAACATCCTTAAACAACTCTTATTCAGAGACCTTTTGAGTGGGATGGGCTACTCAACCTGGAGAAAATTCTAGCTGGACCACACCTGCAAGGTCATGCGCTGTTTATCTTGATATGAGATCACTATGTTGCGCACATAAGGTTGTGATGCATGTGCCTGATGTACCCTTATCAGACGGAGGCGCCTGTCTCTCCCTACATATATACATATGTGTGTGTTTATGTGCGAGTAAGTCGACGTGCAGGTATGCCCAAGGGCGCACATGCAGTGTATCTCATGCAATTGTAAAGGTTATTTGACACCACGATATGACAGAAGTCTGTTCTTTGTTGATCGAGTGTGTCAGTCAGAAAATAGCATCATTTGTTAAGTGACATCAATGTCAACGGGATTAGAAACGTTTGAAATGTGAAACATCACTGTACTACAAGGTTAGCGTCTAGATTAAATGTACAGTGTAGTCTTCCTACACTCGGACATCGTCCAATAAAAATTAACACGGAACGGTCCTCTAAAATAGCTACCAGTATAGCACCATGCTGCTGAGGATTATAATGCTGCTGCTGCTGGTGGTAATGATGATGATGATGATGAAGAAGATATTCATGATGATTGTGGTGGTGTAGTGTTGGTAACGATGACGGCGGCAAGGCCGACGATGATGAGTACGATGGTGATGATGATGATGATGATGATGATGATGGCAACTACGATGGAAGCAAGTGGCAGCTGTGGTAGTACAGTGTTGTTGTTGCTGCTGCGGTTGTTGTTGTTGTTGGTGGCGGTGGTGGTGGTGGTGGTGGTGGTGGTGGTGGTGGCGGCGGCGGCGGCGACGATAATGATAAGCAAGAGGAAGAGAATAGTAATTATCTTGATGACGGTGATCATCATCATCGTCATCGACCTCATAATCATCATAATTATCGTCACCATCATCACAAAGATTCTCATTAACCCAATAGCGCCTTTCTTTATGAAGATGTTACAGTGCGACTTTCTAGGAGACCAAGCAATCGCGTTGAACCCTAGTGAGACATTAAAGTGACGTTGATCCACAGAAACACACGACGCTGCTCAGTATCAGCGCAGCCACCATTACAATAAAGGATGAGTGTTGTGTTACGTTGGGGTGTTGCTTTCTGTTCGTTGGTTATTAGGAGATTGTACACTATCAGTTGCGGAAACCTATTCATGATACCGATTCACAGTTAGGGAGAAGAGCCATACACTGTGCTCCTCCTGCCACTATACTGGGGCTAGAGAGGTAAAATAAATCATCGACTCGTTATCTGATACGGTTATCGATGCGGGTAGCTTCCACAAACATGCAAATTCACGTTGTCACACACAGAAACGTATATATGCCTCAGAATATGTATGCATATACATATGTGTGTGTGTGTATGTATTATGTATGTATGTATCTATTTATCTATCTATACATCGGTATATCTAGCTATAAGCCCACGCACATATATACACATTTACGTTTGTATGTAAGTATGTATGCATGTATGTATGTATGTATGTATAATTACACACAAAAAAAATCAGTTATAAATATATAAACACTCTAATCCGAAATGACTTCAAGAAATCAGGAATTTTAAAAATAATCTTTCGATTATTATTTCTACTTTTTTATGCGTGCGTGTATATATGTGTATGTATGTCTGTATGTGTGTGTGTTTGTAATTGTGTGTTTTCTAAATGCTACGAAATGTAAAAACTAAATTATGAAAAAATGTAGAGAAAGAAAAAATCGACAAAAGATGAAATAAAGAGGAAGAAATTACAGAAAAATGCCACAATTAATTCATTACAACAACAACAACAACTACTACTACTACCACTGCCACTACTACTACTACTACTACTACTACTACTACTACTACTACTACCACTCCCGTTGCAATTTCTGCTACCACTGCTGCTGCTGTTATTACTGCTACTATTACTGTTGCCGCTACTGCTGCAACTGCTACAGATACTAATATTAATAAGTATTACAAGCCATGAGACAAAATCTGCTGTCGTTAAAAACCGAAGCCGAGCCTTTTTCTTCTTTCTCTTTTCAAATTATACAGCACTGTTTAAAGAAAACGAAGGATATATAAGATAATGTAGTTTGGCAAAAAACTATGTCCAAAAATAAGACATGGTTATGACTGGAGTGATGAGCCTTCTGTTCAGGAGTACGGAGACCTACAAAAAAAAAAAGAGGGAAAGAGCAGACGGTCGAGTCTTCTAAGAAATGGCCAGGTGTGAGATACGATGACCAGCTGATAATAGATTGCAGAGGTAATGTACGTACTGCTACCTCTGTCCGATCTTTGGAAGGCAGCTTTCAGTGAAGCACACTTTTGGGTGAGAATGTTTACCATTTATTCGTAACCAAGAGAAACCAGACCGACCTAGATCCGAAACGCTTTAACGAGATAATCCGTCGAGCACAAGATGATGGCGTCACCGCCACTGGCTATCATGGAGTTGTATCAACACGTGCCGTTTGTAATATCAGATTGTCCCGACCAATAGGTTTTCCTTCAATATGGTTCCAGCTCGCCCGATTTCCGATGTGTCATTCTCTGTGTACACCAATACATAGTATATGCCATTCCAGTTCGAGTACGACGCTACTTAACACCTCGAATTTCTGCTGCAGTTACTAGAGAGCCAAAACGTACAGAAAAGATGAGACAGCATGTTCGGTGGAGCGAAAGTGGGCTTCCAAATAGTTCCGATAAGTTACAATTTACCGAAGTCATTGAGCAGATATCTCTGTACAAATCAGTGCCCCAGTACTTAAATTGGTTCAAAACTAACACACCAGCCAAATACTGATGGTCGACCATATCGAACGTTTTAGCCTGGTCCAAAGTGCTCAATGCCTCAATTTCGCGAAGTCTAGACCCGACTCCCTGTAAAATGTATCAGATGAGGTGAAGGCTGTCCTAGATACATCTGTCATGAATCGCTCACATTTGCGCATAACCAGCAACATTATTCACAAGTGTCAACCTCTTCTGCGTTTAGCAAAGCTATAAGCTTGAAAAAGCCTGTCACTTCCTTCGTGCTGTCATCTTTCCTCAGCAGTGTCATTACTTCACGACTCATGCAACTTGGAATCATTCCGTTCAGCCAGACTTGGGTTAACAAGTCTGGTATGTTCATAGAGAATATTATTCACGGCTGGTGATTTATCCTCCATATAACCGGACACAAAATCCGTTAATTCAGAAGATGGAAATGACTATTTGCTCCATTTCACTCCTTGCATCGCAATTCACCGCGGAAAACTGTCAATGTAAACAATGAAACTCGCAGACTCTAATCCGTAATTGCTCCTAAAACTGTTTGGTGCAGTGGCGCTCAAAAAGCTATACAAATCTGCCTGGAATCAGTAACCATCAGCTGTCCATCGATCATCGAATGCTGTTTCTTGACTTAGTGACCACGATGCGCCGTCCGACACAATCTCATGCTTCTACTCACTTCAGCTTGCAGAGCACAACATTTTGCTTAACGTCGAAGAAGCAAAGTTTCTTCAATACTTTTTTATGTTAAGGCGGCGAGCTGGCAGAAACGTTAGCAACCGGGCGAAATAATTAGCAGTATTTCGTCTGTCTTTACGTTCCGAGTTCAAATTCCACCGAGGTCGACTTTGCCTTTCATCCTTTCGGGGTCGATAAATAAAGTACAGTTGCGTACTGGAGTCGACCTAATTGACTGGCCTTCTCCCTCAAAATTTCAGGCCTTCTACGTAGAGTAGGAAAGAATATTTTTTCTTTGTTACTTTTTTTTTGTTTTGTTTTTCGTTTGTTTGTTTGTTTGTTTTTTTTCATTTCAGCTGCGATGTTTTTTTTTAATAACCTCTTCTAATTGAAAGCTTCTAACCTCCACTGTAACATAGCACTTTCTATCTCAAATTCGACAATTCGACATTTTAGGGCGACTCGCCATATGCAAATTATGATTGCTCCTGTCATTTCCAGCTTCACAAGCTAACCAATAAGTTCTACAGACTTCATGCGCCATGAAATAGGCGTTCAACTTCCAGTAACCATATCTCTGATTATTTAGCCTACTTAACTTGGCCGAACAGAGTGCAATCCTTCTGTAATCAATGTGCCAAAAGTTTGGACGACCAAGTCTATAAGCTATTCAATGTTTGCAAGGCACAGCTTATCTAAATACGACATGGACAGCCGCCATCTGTCATATCCACATTGGCATGTTTAAGATGCTATTCACTATACTACTGTACCACCAGAAACAACTAAAAGGTCACCCTAACGATTCAGACAATGAACGCCAGTGGCTGTACCGGCTTACCTGTTTACTTCAGACTTCATTGAAGATAATCACGCCTTAAATGAGATCGAACTGAAGAATGTACTGCTTATTCTTGACATTTGCAGACTGAATAGCAAATGAAGTCCACCATCACCGCACACACCTCCATCCCCATATAACTACCGTTCCTTCTACTCTATCCATCACTTTTCCCTCTTCCCTACCAAATACACACAGAAATACTTACATAACTCAATCAACCTTCACACTGGTCAAAAGGGATAAACATTCCTCAGTTAAACATCCATTAACGTTATATCGCATGAAGAAATGAATCCATGAAGAAAATCTACCCGATGCCCAAGGATTCTACGGACTACACTGTAATCATTCCAGGAATACAGACTATTATCTTAAGAGACATGCGATTTATGGAAACGCGCGTAGTGATGCATTAAATGTTTATAAATTCCGTCCAAAGATTATTGTTACTATTTCTATATTTATGTTACATTATATCGGCACAGCTCGATGCGACCTCAAAAATCTGGTTCACCAGTCAGCATCATTAGACTGTGGCTGGCATAATGGAATAAGAGTTTCATTTGCATATTCAAAAACGCTTCCCGTAAACAAATTTAAAATAAGTATATATAAAATTCAATGTACATATCATAAGAATATATATATATACATACACAACATACATATACATATATATATATACATATACATATATATATATATATATATATATATA
>NC_068986.1:114407037-114409671 GCF_001194135.2 Octopus bimaculoides
TATATATATATGTATATTTACATGCATGTATGTACGTATGTATGTATATATGTATGCATGTATGTATATATATATGTATATATATATATGTGTGTGTGTGTGTGTGTGTAATATGGATATGTATATATATATATATATATATAAAATATAATATATATGTATATGTATGTATGGATGGTTGGGTGGATGGATGGATGGATGGATACACATATTTATATTTATTTCGTCTTCAACATTTTGGCTGCTATTATTAATGTCATCAACATCACCATCATCATCACCATCATCACAGTCATCATTAGCGTTATCGTCGTCTCCGTCGCTGGCACCAACATCGTTTTTGCGTTGTCACTTGCTGCTGCTGCTGCTACTGCTGCTGCTGCTACTGCTGCTGCTGCAATGCTTGTTGTTGCTCTTGTTTATTATACAGAACAAAGACAACAATAACAGCAAAAAGAAAAACATGTAACAATTCTAAAGATTAAAATGTATATCAACAGTTTTGTAGTTCTTCTTAAGAAAAATAGAAGTAAAGGTGTGTTTAGAAACACAGACATATGCGCATGCGCACGCACGCGTGCGCCGGCGTACATGTGGGTGCGTGTGTGTTTGCGTGTGTATTATTTTTTTTGTGTTTCAACAGAAAGTAAATTCACCACTATATGTATATCTTTTGGTAGTTGTCTTTGTGTGTGTGTGTGTGCGTGCCCATATATACATATATATTTATATATTTATATATATATGTATATACATGCATACGTGTGTCTATATATGTTGATGATATTGACGCATCAATTCAGATAAAGATACCAATTAATATCTATAAAGAATTGTAAATAATATATAGTTTTGTATATATATATATATCTTCTTAACGAGTTGTCTTGAAGAATGTCTTGTGTATAAATGTGTCTTTAAGAATTCAAATCAAGCAACAGGAAATTTTTCCAATGTGTGGAAATCACATCGCTTGTCGATTTATATGAAAAGTTGATTGTATACGTTAATAGTAAGAAATATTTCAATATATGAAAAAAAGCATCATGACATAGGAATTGAACTACGATCAATGAAAAGCAAAGTAGCTGCATACAAAGCAGAGTATCATAGATGAAGAAATGCAAAATTGGAGAGTGATGGTCGGGTGGCGCGATATGCTCCCAGCTTGAAGACTAGATAATAAGCCAAATAGTGAAATGGACAATCCATGTTACCGGAAGAGAAAGACCTGGGTATGTTTGGTTGAGAAGAATGTAAAGAGAAAGAAGAGATCAAGTTTTGGTTACAACAGAAGCACAAAATAAACAGCAAGACTGGCGAGAATACGCGAGGGTTTCTAGCGTCAAATGACGTTGGAGTATGTGGAGTTACGTACGCGTGTTTGTGAATATCTTTCTATACGTGTAATGAGAGCGAGATAAACTGATACAAAGAGATATTTGCATGTGTGTGTGGTGGGGTGTTTTATTTTTTAATTATTGTAAATCTTCCAATAAGGAGGGAGCCGGTTTCCAAAAAAGATACAAGGCTCCATCTTTGAGTTGTAGTTAACACAGACAAATTCACATTTGGAACTTGTAACGTACGAATTAGACGGTCGATTTCTCTTTCTGAAAATCCCAGTTTATCCAGATACTCCTGTATGTATATTTCCAAGGTTGTCATTCTGAGGAGTACGTGTGCAGACAAGCTCCCTCTACTTAGAATTGCGTCTTATTTATGACACTAGATAAATCACAAGCGTCTGTGACAACCAGTTCAAGTTCCTGACCATCATGTGTGATTTAGCCTCTGACGGAACTATATTTACTTACAGGCGGGGCAAAGGTGAGTACTGTCATGTAAGAGAAGGCAAACTTTGATATTAAACTATTATAATATTTATAATATTATATGATCAAACGCCACGCATCCTTTTCTAAGTAAGCTTTATCATAATAATTCTGATGCGACACTTTATAACAATCCTGTCACTATCTGTATTCTCGCTCTCTTATTCTTCTTTCTTTCTGTTTTTCTCTCCCACCCTTTCACTAATTCTTCTTCTCTCTCCTTCACCATTCTCTTTCTCTCCCTCCCTTTCCCCCACTCTTCCTCCTTGACTCCCTCGTTGCTCACACGTGACCAGCGGCTATCTTTCTTCCTTCTCCTTGCCTTACAAGAGACAACACACATTTTAGCCCGTCTCCTGTCAAAGCTCGTTTCTCCAGCATTCACCACTTCAAATCGTTATGGCTTAACAGCCCTTACCGTTTGTTTTTACTGTTTTGTTCTTACTGTTTTGTTTTTGTTACTACTTTAACCCTCCGCAAATCCCAAATTTTATTCAATTTGCTTTGCGGGAAGGACTGTTTTAACGAAGACGCGTCTTGTTCCAAGCCTTCGAAACGCGGAGTATATAAACCAGGGGATAACTGATGAAAAGATTGTTCTTTATGTCACCTGTCTTGTTTCTCAATTTGTTTCTTTCGTTGTTCGAAAAATAGTTCGTTTGCCATGTTTTTGTTTTTTCTGTTCTCGTTTTTCATGTTGTTCACGTTTTTTGACGTCCTGTTCCCATATATGCATGTGTATATACATATATGTAGGTATGTACATATATGTATATATGTATGCATATATATATATATA
>NC_068986.1:114409943-114411897 GCF_001194135.2 Octopus bimaculoides
TACTTACCACACAGCCACACATGCACGTATATATATATACATAATGTTTTTAATTTTCTTTTTTTTTTCAAAAGCCAAAACAATGCCATTTATAAGAAATGGTTCGTCAGTGGTTCGTACTCTAATTTTGTTTCGATATTTGAGGGTGGGGGTGAACTCTTCTTAACGAAATCTTCTGAGATTTGGAGTTGCAAGCTAGCCTTTTCGCTTTACACTGTGTGTGTATACGGATTGTTGCTTTACAGGATAGCATTAATATAATAGCCAATCAACTGTGTATGTGTGTGTTTGTCTGTGCGTGTGTGTGTATGTGTGTTTGTATGTGTTTGTCTGTGCGTGTGTGTGTATGTCTGTGTGTATGTGTGGGGGGTTGGGTGCGTGCGCTCGCGTGTGTGTGTGCGTACGTCGCTTCTGTTGATAATACGTGGTCTGTTCTTACTATTGATGATAGTTTCTTTTATCCTCAGCTTCCCAATATTTCGATCCCTGACCTCAATAGAAACCTTGATGTCCTGGAAGTGGTATTTCTGCGAGTATTTTTTGGCGGAAGAAGCTTCAGCATGCAGATGGTATACATTCTTTCTGCACTTAAATAGAATGGACGAAATGCTTAGATCTTTATTAACCCATATTTCAGGCGAGACACAAACGCGCGCGCGCACACACACAAACACACACACACGCACACACATACACACAGCTGATATTCGCTTTCATTGCCGTTCATTTCATACAGCTACATTTAAATCTCTTCAGTATCTTCTACTGGCTTCGGAATTGTCCAAAGATCGGAACAAAGAGACTTGGAGTAACGATTTCTAAAAGAATTCAGCTTCCTATGAAGTCTAGTGTATAACTCTATTTTTGATGCTGAGTACTATATTTTCTTACCTTCTTGCTAGCACTTATAAGCTCTGTTGTTGTTGTTGTTGTTGTTGTTGTTGTTGTTGTTGTTGGTGGTGGTGGTGGTGGTGGTACTTTTTCATGTGCATTTCTGTGTGCTCCTCTAGGTATATATATATATATATATATATATATATATACATATAATGTATGTATGTATGTATGTATGTATGTATATATGTATGAATATATATATATATGTATAGTGTGCATTTTATATAAATCTATAAGCATATACACATATATACATATATATATGTGTGTATATATGTGTGTGTGTGTGTGTGTGTGTGTGTGTGTTTGTGTGTGTGTGTGTGTGTGTGTGTGTGTGTGTGTGTGTGTGTGTGTGTGTGTGTGTGTGTGTGTGTGTGTGTGTGTGTGTGCACACGTGCGATGTATGTGTGTACATCGATATACGTTTATCCATTTTTCCTGTGTCCATTTTATATCTGTCTATTAGTCGTATCAGCCACTTGAATTAGCTAGTATTCACGTTGAAATGATTATATCCAAGGTAAAAAACAAAATACGCACGCTCTATTTCCTCAGACGGCAAGGAATCAGATGAAAGCACGCCGTCTTAAATCTAAGATAGATACGGGTGGATGCCTTAAGCATCCTCATATCTTTCAGGTTAGCCATTACCAGGAAGAAAATATTTTTCAAAGGTTTGTGTATATGCATGAAGATGTACGCGTACGCACGTGTATGTATGTGAGTGAGTGTGTATCTGTGCGCGCGATTGAATGTGTGTGTATGCGAGTGAGAGTCTGTGGAGGGAGGAGTGCATGTGTGTATGCAAAAGTTTATATATGCTTATGTCCAGGTAAACAAATGTATGTAAATATGTATGTATGAGTATACAAAAAATGGGGTACATAATATACATACATAATATGTTTCTAAGCATATGCATAGATATATGTATGTTAGCATATACATGTATATATATTTATATATGCACACAGACACACACACATATGTATGTGTATATGTAAGTATGTTTGTATAAATATATATATATATATATATATATATATATATATATATA
>NC_068986.1:114413327-114416401 GCF_001194135.2 Octopus bimaculoides
TATATATATATATATATATATATATATGTATATACACATATATATATACACACACATATACATATACACACACACACATATATGTATGTGTGTGTATGTGCTTATGTGGATGAATACTTGTGTCTGTGTATGTAGGAGGCATACCCTATACCAATCTTTCTTTTACGTCAGTACACCCCTAAGGGTTCATTAATAAGACTGCTTTTGTCTCCTATCATTCTCAGATCTAGAAGTGACGGGTAAAATATATTTGACTGACGAGGTTTAATAAGATCGAAGAATGTTGCCACTGTACTGATAAGATTCACTCACAGCTGTATTGGTTATTTAATTATTGTAATTCCGCGGTTCTGCTTCCTGTGATTTTTACCAAAATTATTCATTAAAATAATGTTTTTTCTCATCATTACTGTTCGTTCAATTATTTGTATTCCTTTGCCTTGTACTTTGCAGGACGTTCTCAAGAACTCTTCACAGTGGCCACAAGTCAAGATACCGTCTTCGTTACCATTCAAGTACACCATCAAAAAGATCATTTACTCCTTGAGATCTATTCATTTCCGAAACAACACTCTACTGCTAAGCCGAACTGACCACGATATGCAAACATACAGAGTGTGTGAATATGCGTCCGAAAATTATTGTGGCGCTGATCGTTTGTTCATTTCTAGTGAACTGTAATTTTGAACAAGTGACTTTGCACCGAGGGGGATACCAAGTTAAGGAGTCCATGCAGCCACAACAGAAGTTGCTGGGCAAAATAGGTGGGATTAGCTGAAGAAAGAAGAATAAAAAAAAAAGAGACCGAGAGCACTATACTGGCAGCGCAAGACCAAGCTTTGGCCACGAACTGGAAGTTCAAACTTAGGAATGAACAAGCGTCTCCGCTGTGTCGCATCTGTAATAGAGTGGATGAAACCATTGCCCATATCACGAAAGAATACTCTACACTTGCCCAAAACCACTACAAGTTGTCACGACACGATCAGGTAGCGAAAGTGCTACATTGGAAACTGTGCGACAAATGGGGACTAGAAAGAGGCAAGACGTGGTATGAGCACAGACCGCAGATCCAAACAGATCAGGTGCTAGGGAGCATAACAGACCGGACCAAGTGACGGTGGACAAGGTGCACTACATATGCTATATGGTTGACGTTGCATACCCCTTTGACCCAAGAATAGTCAAGAAGGAAGGCGGAAAAGTACAACCCTCTTAAGTACGAAATAGCCCAGCTATGGAAAATGAAGGTAAAGACAATGCCAATTATTGTTGGGTCCGTGTGAATTATATCAGAAAGTATCATGAGGAATATCAGGGAAATTGGAACAGAATGCCCAGTAGAACAGTTACATACGGTTTCCCTCCTTGGCACGGCCAGAATTATCAGGAAAGTATTAGAAAGCTGAAAAGAACGAAGGCTGCAGGTAGTAAGCCCGCTACGCATGCGAGACTCCAGGAGCTCCAACAAAACCTGTGATAAAAAGAAATAACAATAAGCAAAGTTTTTGTACCTCTTCACCCCAAAAAACAAAATCCTCCGACGTGGAGACGATGTGGCTATGTAAAGGTAAAACTTATGATATCATTACACAAATATCAACAGACCAGTTAGGATGAGTTATACAATATATTGTTTTTAAGTAATCCTTTTGAAACAAGATAGATTCAATTGATAGAATTCTTGAAAATATGATTTTTCTTTTGACTCTACCCACATTTACCTACCAGTTATTTCTTTAGCGCTGTAACTATGTGTCATGGTGGAAGCATACATTTCAAACATGGCTCTCCATGGAATGACCCCAAGAGCTGTTTGCAAACACAGAATATTTTATTTCTGTTTATAAATAAATTTGAAACCACTTTCCACATACCCTAAAGTATACCAATGATATAATAATGACTTACCAAAACTGTTCAGATTTTCTCGACAAGTTGGGAGGAGCTCCATGGCACTTCTTTCTTTTGGCGTATTGTGAATGTCAGTTGGCTGTGGATATCTACTTGACTCTGGACAAGACAAGTGGAGTTGAGATGCTCTCTCTTTTGGAAACTGAACGACAGGGGGTGGCTTTGGAAGCGTCCGCCTATACTCTTCATCTGAGAAAACTAGTGCCCTATACAAAATAAAATGAAAAATAAACAGGGAATTATATGTTACTTATTGTTTGATTTGAATAGGAAAAAACATGAATTGAAGCATCATAAAGTCTATAATCTAACTCCTTTTATTGATACATAAAAAGACGATTTTAACAACTTTTTTCATCCCAATTTAACATACCTTGGATACAAGTTTTGAAAATGGTGCGCACTATTCTGCACTGAAACATACGATTCGCAATTAACTGTTGAATATTTTTGAAGTCAAAGGACATTAAATTTTCCCATACATTATATTGAACTGGCAAAATTTAAAAGCGTTTTTAGTCTTATTTATGACACTAGATAAATCACATGTTTTTTAATCCTAACTTTTCGACAGGGATATTGAATTTCCCTGCTTTCGATATGGGAAATGAAAGGATTGCATTTTGAGTTGCTTCACCTGTCTCTGCTTGGAAGACAAGGATATTGCGTCTCCAGCTGAAATACGACAGCAATCCGACATCCTCTCGATGTTGGAGTACTGTTAAAAAAAAATCACAACAGTGCTACAAATACAGGCTTTTTATGAAAAGGAGCGATAGATATATACAGTTAGATGAACTGAGGTAGGAATAAAATTAATAGAAGTCATTATTGTGAATTGTTAAAGAGATTCAAAAGCATACTGGTTTCATAAAGTTACTTATCATTGCTTTGAATGCATACCGATTACTGAACGGTGTCAGGTCTACTAGTCCCTGAGTGAAAATATTATGTGTAAGGGAGGTAAGTTGTTCTGGATTTAGCGCAATTAGGGTAGATCTAGATCTGTAATGTGTGTCGTGTATGGCATGTATGGGGGTTAGTGGTATTAAATGAAAGGTCAGTAGTGTTAATGTGTTTATATTTAGCTGTGGAAGATATGTATTGATGAAAGTTGCCTGTTATATATAGAGAGAGGGGGAGAGAGGGGGAGAGGGGGG
>NC_068986.1:114417117-114417767 GCF_001194135.2 Octopus bimaculoides
TGTAGTAGTAGTAGTAGTAGTAGTAGTAGTAGTAGTAGTAGTAGTAGTAGTAGTAGTAGTAGTAGTAGTAGTAATAGAATGCACTATTTTTCTTGATGGTCCTTTTCGATTTCTAGGTTTTTTTTTCCACTTTTGCGGTTAGGTTATACTTTAGGTTGCAGGCTTATGCACATAGAACATACACACATATACATATACTACACACACACTTATATACTTATACAAACTTTTACATATGAGTACATGCATGCCCATTATACTATGCTACAGAATATACAGACAGATTTTAGCCAAAACTGTATGTAACAGAGATGAACAACTATTTATACAAGATGTCTTCGTGGACAACAAAAGGAAAAGACTTGAAAAGGCTTAGTTTCAATCGTATTTTGAGATGTCAACAGTGACCGAGTAACTTCAGTAACTTCCTGCGAACACACAGTTTTATAAACCATCTATAAATAGGGTTTCTGAACACTAGGCTGGCCGATCTGCATATATAACGCATTCTTGACTGTTACATTTCAATGCTATATTGTACTACGGGTATGTATTTTGGTAACAATGGTTCATAAGAATTGTCTCCGTGAAAGAAATCATCTTCAACATATATATATATATATATATATATATATATATATATATATATA
>NC_068986.1:114418501-114423848 GCF_001194135.2 Octopus bimaculoides
ACATATTACTGCTCATCTAACTTCAATGTTAATATTCATGTAATATTGGAATGCTTGACACCTAAAAGTTCTAACAAATCTACATCTATGTATTTCTTGTTTCTGTATCTTATGTATGTATGTATGTATGTATGTATGTATGTATGTATGTATGTATGTATGTATGTACGTTCGTACGTCTGCATGTATATACACGTATGCATACATGATATATATATATATGAAAGTATATATGAAAAATATATAAACATGAATATGTATTTATATATATATGCACTTGTATGTATGTATGTATACCTGTTTCTCTTTGTACATGACCGCCATGTTCAACGAAATCCCACTAGACTCGCCTTCCATTAACATGTACTATTGCTTGGATGGTGGACTCTTCAATCTCGCACGTCTCTGCGCAAAGACGAGGACCTCCACCATCTCAGTCCGTGAGATGCTCTATGCCGACGACAATGCCATCCCGAGCCGGACCGCAAATGGCCTTCAAAAGACGGCCGATCTTTACAACGCGGCTTACGAACATGTTAAAGACCAAGACTCTGATCCAACCTGCACCAGGCCAGAGCAGTCCACCCACGAACATTAGCATAAACGGCCAACCCCTAGAAGAAGTTGAACACTTCTCATACCTTGGGAGTATCCTTTTGAAGATCCCCATATGTGAAAAGGACGTGGAAAACCGGATCAGAGCGGCCCACTCCACCTTCGGTAGACTCAGCCAACGTGTATTCTTCAATCATGCGCTGACCATCGGACAAAGATAATGGTCTTCCGTGCCATTGTCCTGTCAGCTCTTCTCTACGCTAGTGAGACTTGAACGCTGTACCACTGTGACTTCAAGCGCCTTGAATGCTTCCAGCAATCCAAGCTACGCCAGATCCTCAATATTCGATGGGAAGATCACATTATCAACAACGAGGTTCTTCACCGCGCCTCACTACCAAGTCTAGTGGGATTTCGTTGAACATGGCGGTCATGTACAAAGAGAAACAGGTATACATACATACATACAAGTGCATATATATATAAATACATATTCATGTTTATATATTTTTCATATATACTTTCATATATATATATATCATGTATGCATACGTGTATATACATGCAGACGTACGAACGTACATACATACATACATACATACATACATACATACATACATACATACATACATACATACATACATAAGATACAGAAACAAGAAATCCAAGTTGATAATTTCTCGAATTACACAATTTTTTAAAATTCAAATTTAGAACATTATCACATACAATTTTTTAATTAATTATTCAATATTTGTTTGTTTGGGGGTCCTTTTTTGTTGTTAGTTTCATATATTTTTTTCCAAATTACTCTTTTTAATGAAAGTAATTTTGTGCATATTAATTTGCAATTGGGTGGGGAAGGAAAGAAAATCATAATAATATTTTGAATCCTGAACAATTTTCGAAGCAAATACATCAACAAGATAAGCAGCATCAGCGACATTACTACCAACCACACCAATGTCAACAACACTAACAACAACAACAACCGCAATAACTACAAGAATATCTAGAACATCTACAAGAATGTCAACAGCAACATCAAGAAAAATCAACAACAAGCAACACCAACAATAACATCGACAGCAACTTCAACATTAACAACAACTACAAAACATCAACATCAATAACAACAACAACGTCAAGTAAAACACGGAAAATCAATAGATAACCGTGTTGGGTTTCTTAGAAACTCCACAATCCAAACTCAATATTCAGATACTGGATTTCGTATATTCTACAGTTGGTTGATGACGACGACGACGACGACGACAACGACGACGACGACGACAACGACGACGACGACGACAACGACGACGATAATGATGATGATGATGATGATGAGTAGGATCATTACCTGCTAACTGCTCTTCCTCCCCCTCTCTCTATCTCTCTCTCTCTCTCTCTCTCTCTCTCTCTCTCTTCTTCTTCTTCTTTGCTCCTCATTGAATCGATCAGTGGTTCTAGAGTTTCAACCTCATTCACTGACTTAATGTAAAATATGCAGTTTTATATATGCATAAAAGCACGCAAGAGTGTGCGTGTGCTTGCGATAGAGGTGTGTATGTGTGTGCATCTAAATACATTTGCATATCAGATGCACGCATAGGTATATCAACATTTATGTGTGTATATGAGCGAAGCTATATATATACTTGTGTGTGTGTGTGTGTGTGTGTATGTGTGCGTGTGTGTGTGTGTGTGCGTTTGTGTGCGTGTGCGCGCGCAGTTGTGTGTGTGTGTGTGTGTAGATATTCACAAACATAAATGTTTGAGATTATGCACATAAATACATATAGATAAGCAGGTACTCATATGTACCTATGTAAATGTGTTTATACTTACATACATACATATATATATATATATATATATATATATATATACATACATTATATATATATATATCCTTTTGTTATTTACACCACCTGTCCTCGTCTGTTGTTATTATTTGTATATTCTCCCATATATATATATATATATATATATATATATATACACACACACATATATGTGCATTTACCTGTATAAACATATTCATGCGTGTGTGAGTGCTCGCGCACGTGTATATATGCATTAATACTTCTCTTTCTCGTATTCTTGGGACAGCCGATACCCTAAGTATTGAATTCTAGTAAAATTCGATAAATTCGTTAGTTAGGGTAGCAGTTAAATTGATTATGTTTTTGGTAAATATCTATAATGTTACACTTAAATTGCACCAATCCATACAGCAACCCATAAATCAACCCCTTCAATAACCGATACTCTCTGAACACAATTTCAGATCAAACTGCAATGTCGTCAAACATCCACTGAAAAGAACCAACACTCGTAATAAACACTTCGTACTGTGACTGATAAAAACAAGGGTTAGCAACTATACTAATACACTGATGAATTTGAAATGTATTCATCTGGAGAAAAGAATCGACAGACTGAAAGTTCTACGAGTTTGTTATGTACATGCTTGAACAGTAGCAAAGAAATGAAACCGTTTGAGGCATCTAAATAATCATTTCTGCTAATGTCACAAAGCATGACATTCCGGGGGAAGGGGCGAGTCGATTACCTCAACCCAAGGGCTCAGCTAGTGCTTATTTCATCGACCTCGAAAAGATGGAAGGTAAAGTCGAGCAAAATGAAGTATCTCAATAATAAAATGGTAAATAATGTACTAAAATTGAATGAATAGCTAGTTCTTAATATGCAAAATTAGAAAATATGAATATATTTATGTTAATATAATTAAACATACCATTTTTTTATAAAAGCACATTTGTTTGAAGAAAACCATGGAGTTATGATTAAATCTATATAGAGCTGGTAAAATTTTGCAACAGACGAAAGAAAAAAATTATCAAAAATCTTGGGGTTTTAGAATGCAAATATTATGTGCCATCTATGTTAATTTGATTTGAAGAGGGGATAGTAATTCTATTGACAAACATTTGTGTAAACTTTATCCAATTTATAAATTAAGGCTGTGAATAATTATTTTCGTAAATATGTTTGTTGGCGTGGGAAGAATAAATAAACTTAAAGATCAACAAATACCTACCGTATTTAGTGAAGCGTTGAAAGGATGCAAATAATTTGAATTTGAAATCTGTGTACATCTTAAGTGGTAAATTGTAGATTGGACTTAAAGCCCAGTAGAAAAAAATAATTGAATATATAGCTATTAAAGAGATACTGGACAAAGTTAGTAATGTGTAAACGTGGAGAAAGTAATTAAATAGGTACAAAAGAAGCAAATAGTTTAATTTTAAAAACAGTCTACATCTTTCGTAGTAAAATGAGAAGATGATGTATAAAACCGGGTAAAAAATAATTGAGTATGTAGCTATTAAAAAGATATTAGATAAAGTTAGTAATATGTAAAAATAGAAAATATAAGTAAAAAAAAGTTTACAAGAAAGTTTTGTTTAAATAAAACCATTGAATTAAAATTAAGTCTGCAGAGCACTAGTGAAATTATGCAGTGGACTACAACTTGAGGTTTAAAAAAAAAGCAAACTTGAAATGTCGTCTATAGTAATTTGATTACAAAATGGGAAGTAATTCTTTTGGTCAAAATGCTTTGTAAGTTAGATTTAATTCATATAATTTAAAGGAAATGTGTTTGTTAGAGATAATGTAATTTTTTTCAAACAGAAAAAAATTAATGCTGTTTAATGTAAAAAAAATACTTTCAGCTATAGCCACAAAAAAGAGGTAGTAGTAGTAGTAGTAGTAGTAGTAGTAGTAGTAGTAGTAGTAGTAGTAGTAGTAGTAGTAGTAGCAGCAGTAGTAGTAGATGTTGATGCTACCAAGAGGACTGAACTGCAAGTCTATGTCAATATGTAATAGCACTGGTGACATTCTGTTTCCGTCTCAAGGGTTTTGAAATAGATTACAAGGGAACTCTGTAAGACTAATAATTATACGAATATATTTGAAGTTATATCAAAAATTATACAAACAAACACAACATCAACAATAATAACGATTTCAAATGTTGGCGCAAGGCCAACACTTTCGGGGAGAGGTTAAGTCGATTACATCGACAGCAGTATTCAACGGGTACTCATTTTATCGACCCTGCAAAGTCGATCCCCGGCAGTATTTGAACTCAAAACATGAAGACGGACGAAATGCCGCTAAGCACTTTTCCCGACGTGCTACCGATTCTGCCAGCTCACCGCCCTATTACAATTTTTTTTCCTTCATAATAATAACAATAATAAACCTATCTATCATAGGCACAAGGCCTGAAATTGTAGGGGGGAGCTATTCGACTACATCGATACCAATAGTAATTGGTGTATTTAGAAGTATCAACATTCAACTACCAACATGGCTCAAAGAGATTGGTACAAATGTGGAGACAGAACACCTACGAAACTCAGCATTGCTTGGAACTACAAGAATTCTTCGCGGGATTCTTGAAGCATGACCAGTAAACAAGTGTCGCCTTAGCCTGCTGGCTGTGGACAGCTGACACTTTCCATCATAGCAAGTAAAATAAGCTGTGAGTTTTCATCAAATAATAATAGTAATAATCCTTTCTACTATAAGCACAAGGCATGAAATTTGTGGGGTGGCTGAATCGATTACATCGACCTCAGTGTTCAACTGGTATTTATTTGATTAACTACGAAAGGATGAAAGGCAAAGTCGACCCCCAGTGGAATTTGAACTCAGAACGTATGGACAGCCGAAATGTCGCTAACTCTTTTGCCCAGCGTGCTAACGATTCTACCAGGTCCCCACTTTAATAATAATCTATATATATATATATATATAT
>NC_068986.1:114424241-114426416 GCF_001194135.2 Octopus bimaculoides
TATATATATACATAAAATCCTTTGTCTCTCTGTCTGTTCCCAATGCATTCTCAAACGGCTCAACTAAATCAAATCAAATTTTACATGGTAATACTATCAGACGCCGTGAGTGTAAACATGTAATTATTTTGGATTAAAACAATACAACATAGACACTGGTTCCGTATTACGTGTCAAAACTCGAAGAATAAAAGTGAAAGAATAACATCTATATTGTAATAAAGACTAGTCAGTTCATCTTCGTCACCACAGAGTCTCCCCTAGGACGTCGTCGAACTTACCCGCCACTAATCCTCTATAAATTTCTAAAGCGGAACATCTACCGATCCCATTGCCCGACTAGTAGAGGGCTGTGAGCGCCTGACGACATTCTAGTCTTTACAAGTCAATATTGTGTCCTACTTTGTTAAAGATATATCTACAGATTTTCTATCCAAGAACACACTGCTTAAATAGCCACCAAATATAGCGGTGTAATACAACCGGATTTATCTAATTGCGTTACGCTGCTATATTTGGTGACTATTTAAGGAATTTGTACGTGGGTGATTAACCAGCTGGATGTGAAGCCGAAGAAGTAGCAAAACTCCTGAAATATGCATATATACGCATTACCTATTTTTCTGTCTTCGATCGCATTGTTTACATTAGACATATTCGTATATGAAACGTCGTAACAAATCAGTGCTGGCTCTACTTTCTATAACCGGTTCTGAGTATTTTGAGGCAATTTCAGCAATAAAAGTCTGAAAGCCATTTAATTATTTATTGTAACTGCTATCTGAGGCTCCTCAATTCTCATAATATTTTGTATGGTTTGTGATGACCGTAAGGGGTAACTACTGTAGATGAGAATATGCAAATATAGTGAATGGGAGGGTGATATGAGAAAATATATATCGGAAAGTCCTGATGATCGAAGAGCTCATCCCTCAGTCCATATCATCTTTATCGTTGATATGTGTTCTCCAGTTAAGGTTGTTGTTGATAATGTCTTCTAAGTCTCTGATATTGTTAGATGCCATGACAGATTCTCACAGAAGAGAATATGGCTGTTGAAGCTCATCTTCATTTACAGAGTGGCTGAGCATTTATTTTCAACACATACACACACACACACAAACATTTGCTTATGTACATGAGTATACATGCATAGACACACACACATACATACACACAACACACACACACATACACACACAACTCACACGCAACACACACACATATATTTGTACACACAGACATATTTTGTGTTTATATACAGAGACAGAGAAATACATATACATGTGTGTGCGCTTATATGCATGTGTGGGTGAGTGTACATATATGTATGTATATATATTTATTGTACATGCATGGGTATATATGTTATTATGCAAAAACGTGTGTGAAAATATGTTTGTGTCAACGCGTATGTGTATGTATATGTGAGTATGTGTGTGCATGTGCATGCAGAGTTAAATGAGAGTGAATGAGTGAAAATGTGTGTGTGTTGAGTGGGTGAATGCAAATATCTATAAATCTTTTTTAACATGTGATAACCTGTAATTTCTCTGGTGTGTTTTACCAAACCAGTCATTTCAAGAATTTTGCCAAATATGTCATTTACTGGGTCTTTTAGTCTTCGCATATGAATACAGGAAATCATTTTTTCCATTTTTTCTGTTTGTGCTTCTTTAATGTTTGTTTGTTTTTTTCTTCCATTTACGTACTTTTTATGTGTTTTCTTGTATTTATATTTCAACTTCAAGATTAGTCTTATCAGACTGATGTTTCACGTAAGAAATCTGAAGAAATATTCTCCTAACTCTTCCATCGTTATCGTAGTTTTTATGTTCTTATTGTTGTTGTAGTTGCTATCCCAGGTCAGCCAAAATCCAGTACATCTATGAACAGATATGTTTAAGATATCGTCTTTTTTTAGTTATTTATTTTTGCCTAGGAAAAAGTTACGCCTGTGTGGTAAATCAGTACGTAATTCTAGCTATGATCCCACTGCGCGGTACATTCGGCAACTACTTTCCGCTATGTCCACAGGGTGACCAATAACACTTGAATGGAATTTGGTATACGAAAACTGTTCAAAATTCCATCGACCGTGTGTGTGTGTGTGTGTCAGTGTGTGTATGCAAGCCTTTATGTCCGTATACATATATATATATATATATATATATA
>NC_068986.1:114426775-114428250 GCF_001194135.2 Octopus bimaculoides
ATATATATATATATATATACATCTATATACATATATTTGGACAGACGGACGGACGGACAGACAGATAGAAAGATAGATAGATAGATAGATAGATAGATAGATAGATAGATAGATAGATAGATAGATAGATAGATAGATAGAATGCCAAAGGTAGCGTAAAGGGACGATGTGTGTGTGTGTTTCTTTTTGACAAAGGACGACAGTTCAAAAACCCGGTGCTATGACAACATTATAATTGAAAGATAAAATAAGAAGGTGATTGAATGAAGCCTTCAGGTTCCTCTGATTATCTGATAAAGCCTGAAGTCAGTGTCCTACCATGACCATGACTTAAAGTTGTAGAATAATTAAAGCATAGTATATTGAGTGCATAGTGAGTGTGTGTATATATTTATATATTATATATATAATATATATTGTATGCAGTACCGTGTTAAGCCATGGAGGCCATTGGCCAGTTGCCCTTGGGTCTCACAGACATACGGACCCAATTCTAATCTATGTGTATTGTGGTTTGCAATCAATGCATAAATTCTATAGAGCTCAGAGCATGGATTTGCTCGGGGGTTAATAATACTGCTCGGACGGCCCTGATTGTATGTAGTTTATAATGAATGTAGTATATTTATTGTATAAATACTTTATAGGTTATGAATTAGTTAAATCATTACATATTAGATATATCTGATATCCCAGACGCTTATCATTTCTAAAA
Organism: Octopus bimaculoides; assembly: GCF_001194135.2. Taxonomy (NCBI): domain Eukaryota; kingdom Metazoa; phylum Mollusca; class Cephalopoda; order Octopoda; family Octopodidae; genus Octopus; species Octopus bimaculoides. The sequence goes on from NC_068986.1 coordinate 114,427,491, forward strand.
CTCACAATTCAAGTACCATTACATTCTCATCACCATCGCTTTGTTAACCACCACCGCGAAATTGCATTTTAAGTCCCTGCTGCAACGTCAGGTGAACTGATTTGAATATTTGACACATTTTCAGCAGTTAGTTCTGTTACGTAAATTACTCATGCGCTTGCAGTGTTTATTTTACATGCTAAACTTTAAACAGAGTATACCCATTAATCTCAGCCGTCAATGCACTCATAAATTATGAAGAGACTATCACGACACTTGAAACAGCCGTCCTGTCCATTTCCGTTTCTCTGACCATGGTGAGGTTGCATAAAAATCGACAGATGTTTACGACTACCTCATGTATTAAATAACTTTAATAAATTTTATTAATTTATTTATGAGTATAGAGATTACTAAAATCTATGGATATACCCTATTCTAAAGCTAAGTACAGCATATATTGTACATAAGATATCTTGAATAGAGAGCATGTAGTACATATATTGTACACAGTACATAGACTGTATGTAGTATACATTTACTGCTGATAGACTGAATGTGTACTAAGAATTCAATTAATCGACTAAGGAGAAGAAGATATTAACTTATCATTTCAATACAGCCAATCAAGACAATACAAAACTATGAATATGTTTCGGTCATATATGTGTGTATAAGTGTATGTATGTACGTATATATGTATGCACGTATGTATGTATGTATGTATGTATGTATGTATGTGTGTACGTATGTACGTACGTATAGATAGACAGACAGATAG
>NC_068986.1:114428871-114434352 GCF_001194135.2 Octopus bimaculoides
TATATATATTCAATAATAATAAAGGGTAAAATTAATTAATTAATTAATTAATTAGTAATTAATAATTCTACCAAGTAGTTCGGTATGTTAAAATAACCTTTATCGGTAACCTTATACAAAAATTCTGTAATTATAAGCATACTTATAATTAGGATTCAGCAAATTGCTTCACCACATACCGAAATTTAGAAATAGCAGTTAAATACTATTCCTCTACCATAAGATATCTCCTAGACACCAATACTCTCAATTCACGTAGGTAAAGAGAAAAACTAACGAATCCACCTGGCTTTAATCAATTACAGACGCGTTTCTGGATTAAAGAGATGTAAAATTTTATTTTTACTCACTTATTTCCGTCTTCAGTGTAGTATTTCAATTGTAAATTTGAGAGTACTAATAATTAAAATACGTATTCGATCAAGCGACATCGAATAGCTAATATCCAAAAACCAGCACTTCCGAATTTATACAGAGTGAGAACTCGCATTCTTCCCCAATCACCCACGTGTGTTACGAGTAATCCCGCAGAAACTGCAGTTTACTATCAGGGAGTGAATTATATTTTCAATAATAATAAAGGGTAAAATTAATTAGTTAATTAATAATTAATAATTTTACCAAGTAATTCGGTATGTTAAACTAATACAACAAACAGTTGTATTAGTTTAACGCTCGGGAAGGTGAGAAAGTCTTTTACGTTTCGAGCCTACGCTCTTCAATACAAAGGAACACGAGAAAATAAAGAGAGAGAGAATAAAAAAAAGCTTTTGTGGCTAGCGATATGTATCTACATGTATATATATATATATACACACATGCATAATAATTATAACGATAGAGAATATGGAGACTGGTACGTCCTCAAAATTTATTTCCTTTTCTTTTACAGTGTCATAAGGCATATTTTCGTGGTTACGACGACCTACACGTGTTTCCGCTGAATAGAGTATGAGTAGATGCACGTGCAATGCTCGATTTATTTAAGCTGTTTTGTTCATATTAACATTATATAAAACTGAGATAGAGACAGAGTGAGTGAGTGAGTGCATGTGTGTGTGTTTGAATGCGTGTGTGTGTGTGTGTGTGTGTGTGTGTGTGTGTGTGTGTGTGTGTGTGTGTGTGTGTGTGTGTGTGTGTGTGTTATAGTGCCCACTACCTGCCGTGCCGTTCTTCGCAATCAGGGGTTAAGTATGTTGGTTAGATGTCTTAAAATTATATTGCTAAATTTAATTTAGGGCTAAACAAGTAACTAAGTGAATCACATCTGGAATATCTAGACGACTTGTGATAAACATTTCGAATGTTCTTTATGTGGCGTGTTTCAGGTGTATTCCTTCCTGTTTCGGTATTTCACATAGGTATATGTTCATAGCACTGGCTACCTTATGTAAATATTTCACTAAGAGAGACTAAAATTATAGTCTAAATTCATGTTTCTAATACACACATACAAGACGAAGCAGAGAGAAAGAGAGAAACAGTGAGTGAGTGAACGTGTGGTGGAAGGGTAGGGATCGAGAGAGGGAGTAGGCGAACGAGTGAGAAGGAGCGTGCGCTGAGTATCTGTCAACAAATTTTAGTAAGTTACAAACTGAAAACGATCTAATAACTTAATTTTGTGCGGAACGGACCCAATTTTAACTTCCGAGGTATTTCTCTCTTATTTTTTCCCAGACGTATAAACAGTGACATTGTTCCAGATTTCAATATGAAACAGGAAATGAACAGCCACGCTGTGCTTGGATATCACCACCTTTTGGAACGTGGCCACATCCTTTGTTTTCAAGATCACGAAAGAGCTAGAGGTCTCGAATAAAGACATGTCAAACGTGACCAAAAGAAAGATGTATTCTCACTTGTCAGGCATATTATATCATATTATATTACATGTATTTCTCACTGTGCATCACGCCTCCACCCACTTCCTTCCAGCGAATCCAACATGTGTAGCACTTAATTTAGACACGTGTTTTTATCTCTCCATTATCCTTTTTCTCTCTTCATCTGTTTTCTCTCCTCATGCCTTTCTGTAGAAGAACATAGGCTCGAAGCGTCAAAGACACCTTATTTTTTTTCCAGAGCATCAAACTAATACACCCTGTTAGCCTGTTTGTTGTTCCCTTAACTTTTGGTTTTTTTATTTTTTATCCTTTTCAACCGTGTGTGTATGTGTGTGTATGTGTGTGCACGCGCGCACGTTTATATGTATATGTATCAGGCTGAGTATGAAGTAAGCAATGCTTCGAAACATAAAATTCATCGCAATATATTTCAACAACGCGGAAATTTTATTCATCAAAGTAAGTACCATTACAATCAACACATTTTTACCAACGAGTTACAAGTTTGTTTATTCCGGTAACATAAAAATCTGGAATTCTGGAGTTGATGAGCTCTTTCAGTGATCGCACTTTCAGCATCGGTTTCATTTCTTAACTCCTTCTCTCGCAGGAAACCATCAAGGTGCTTGAAAAAGTGGTAGTAGGTAGGAGAAAGGGCTGGGGAATGAGCTGGGTAGGGAAGAACTTCGTAGCCAAGATCCCTCAACTTCTGGAGCGTCATAAGTGAAACGCGTGGTCAAGCATTGTCATGAAGTATGATTAGCCCTCATCTGTTGACCAGTCTGAGACGGAGGAGTAGCAGTTTTTCGTTCATTTTGGCAATTTCATGGCAATAAGTTTCTGTAGTAATGGTTTTTCCGGGTTTTAAGAAGTTATAGTGGATGAGTCCAGCAGTACACCACCAAACAGTTACCATAACCTTTTTTTGAAGAGCGCAGGTTTAGGGAATGTCTTCGGTGCTTCATTTTGGCCCGACCATTTCAAAGAACATATTTTTATTATTGTACACAATTCACTTTTCATCGCAAGTTACAATACGGTTGAAAAATGGATCGGTCTGGTTACGGAGAACTGACGACCAAATTTCATATCTGCGCGTTTTCTAATTTTCATTCAAATCGTGTAGTACCCATTTGTCGAGCTTTTTTGATTTTCCGATCGCATGCAAATGGTTAAAGGCAGTTTTCTGGCTAACTTGAAGTTCTGTTTCTATTTCTCGAGTGGTTTTACGTGGATTTTTCACAATGACGGTCTTTAATTGACCGTCATTGATAACAGATGGGCGTCCACTACGCTCACGATATTTTTCAGATCTCTACTGCGAAACTGACCACTCACTGGTCATTTTCTAACCAAGCGTTTCGTTGATATCGCGAGCAGTTTCAGCTACTTTACGTCCTTTTTTTGAAGCCGAATAGCAAAATTGCTCGAATATCGCGGCTTTGATAGTTCCATTTCAGATGAATGTAACAACGGTGAAAAAAATATCAGTGTTAATTTATTGATGCATTAGGGCAAGTCTCTGTGTATATATCAGACAATTGGAAAAAAATGTTTAAAAAATTCAAAACTTTGCAAAAGTCCAGAACAAATTCTTCATGGTTCAAAACGTTGTTTGCTTTTTTACTCAACCTGATACGAACAAATAATACATTAAGTAATAAAATGCATATACAAAGAGAACATTATGAGTGTGTTATATTTGCATTTTCATCAATCATTCTGAATGTATTTATTTTTGTATGATTACATTTGTACGTTTGTGTGTATATTTATCTATTTACTTATTTATGCGTGAGTGTGTATCTGCGTGTGCGCGTCTATGCATGTGTACAGCTATAGCTGTCTGAATTTATGTATATATATAAACTAAGAGAGAGGAGACAAAGTAATACCAAATATGAAAGAATGCGAATGTGCGTCGCTTTTATGCGGCAGGATGGGTTTCTACGTGAGTGTGTGTGTGTCTGTGTGTGTGTGTGTGTGTGTGTGTAAATAATTAAATTAACCTAACTATGTTCAGAGAGACTAGGAAATGGGAAGAAATGGGAGATATGAAGAAACAGATGGAAATATATACATTCATATATATACATTCATATATATACATTCATATATATACATTCATATACAAACAAACATATGAAAGTGTGTGAAGGTTTGTATGATTAATTATACGTGCGACTGCTTGTTTGTGCATGTGTGTGTGTGCGCATAATGCACGTGTGTTTGTGTGTGTGCTGCACGTGTGTTTGTGTGTGTTTATGTTTATTTAATTATTGCTAAAATGCTTGCCATATTTAGTAATTGCGGTTCATAAAACCGATCTTTGATATAAGATATAAAATTATGGTGTTTATTTATTGCTTTTATTTTTTGTTCATATTTATTTATTTAAGACTAATAATTGTGTAGGAGTGGGGTTTGTGAATGGATTGAACTGGAAATGAGGTAATTTGAAATGTACATTGTGTAGAATGGGAAATACTGTATGTCCTTGGTATATAATGTGTTCTAGAATTGTCTGCAACAATTGGTTATAATTCCTGCCATATGTTAGTTGACCGTTACTGTGGAAACTAGGATCAAGTCAATGTTAATTTATGCATACATACATATATATATACACACACACACGTACACACACATACATATATAGAGAGAGAAAGACTGACAGAAGATAAAGACGAATTGGTATTGGTACATGTGTGGGGGTGAGTGTGGGAGGGGGTGATTATTTAATTTTATTTCAAGATTCCTTGGAAATAAAAAAGAGCCGGTTTCTAACCTAGATCCATGGCTCCTTCGTTGAAACTTCACCAACACCGACAAGTTATCTTTGTATGTATGTGTATGTGTGCAGTATTTACAGTCAGCGCATGTGTAGATTTGTGTTTTGTTTTATGAATATAGATGCATGTGGAGATATGTGCATATATATTTCAATGGTAAATTTCTGAAAAGTTTTACAGAATATTACAGTTCCAGTGATGGCTTAAATCTATAATCTTCGAATCAGCTTTCTCCTTTCTGGATTTGAGAAGCCTAATTTCTAAAGATTGATGTTGAAGCAGTTTGTTACATATCCGAGTGTTCTGTATGGATGGATGTGTGTGAGTGCTGTGTGAGTGCGTGTGTGTGTATGTGTGTGTGTGTGTGTGTGTGTCCTAGTTATGACAGTAAACGGCATCGAGTGGTGAGATTCTAGTTCGGGAGTTTTAGAGTTATGGGAAGCTTGGAGTCATCCTTTAATTACCTGCCAGGTTCCCGTCTATATGTTAAATAGAATTCCGAGGGGTAGAGGAGGTTCCCATTATTTTTGAAAAAGCGATAGGGAAGGCAGATCTTCTGGGAGAAAAATACTTTGACATAACATTTGTAGTCAAAATAGTACCAGCCATTTTTTAATGCTTGTCGCTGGAACCTATGGCCATCGAGAGACAGACAAAAGGGTTGTGCCAGCTTTTGTCACTTAAATCCAATGGCGTACATATGTCTATTATTTCATTTCTTAATCCATTTTGTATTTTATAAAGTACTATGGATGAAAGAAAATCAAACAAACTATGAGATGAAACTCACCTCACAAAATGAGGCAAGCATTATCATCATCTTATATATATATATATATATATAT
>NC_068986.1:114434422-114444591 GCF_001194135.2 Octopus bimaculoides
GAGAGAGAGAGAGAGAGAGAGAGAGAGAGGGGGGAAATAATGATGAATCGATATAGATAAACAGTCAGACAGAGAAAGTTAGGTACATACGTGCATACATGCTCACACACACGCATACATAATTTTTTAAAATTTATTTATGTATAGGGAAACTGATAAAAGTTTGGTACAATGCTATATTTCTTTTTATTGAAAAAAAAATCTCACATCATCGTATATTTAGTTATTACTAGTTAAGCGAAGAAGAACACGTGCATTCTTGCACGCACTTGTTCAGTAGCATTGCTGACTTGCCGAATTATGTGGAACAGCTGCTTTTGCGTGTAAAACACATCCGGCTTTCAGTCAATCCATTGTGAGTATTGCACCACCGCTTCTTATTGGCTGGAAAAGAAAAGTAATTTTCCTCAGTTTGGTGCCATGACGGAAAAGTATGTCTAATGCATATGATTAAAGAGATTGAAGATAGACGTTTCCCTCTTTGGTCATACTCTTTCTTCGGCTTCTTCAAATTCTTCCGAGAGAAAGGGATGTGTGGCGAATGAGATTTTGCATCCAGTAAGTAAATTTGCTTAAAAAAAAAGCAAGTGAGACTGGCGAGTATAGCCCCGAAGGAATGGGGTTACCATCAGTATAAGCCTGAGGATACAATGAGGAAAGAGTATTTACTCCTGAAAGTTTAAGTAACCTACAACGATAAGATTCAGTGATTGTCCCTTGGTTGTGACCCTGAATTGGAGCGTCTATTGTATTTTGTTGGTCTCCATGCATGGTTTTCTACATATAGGCGCAGGCGTGGCCGTGTGCTAAGAAGTTTGCTTTCCAACTTAGTTTTATTAAAGAATAATAGAAAATAACAACCGACCAGGACAGCACAGAGTATCAAACAGTGAACCAATGAAAACAGAGGACATATTACAAGAGTCTTATTCATTCAATTCAATATATTACATTTCAGTCATGCATTTACTCTTCCATTTCTAAAGTCACTTCTGTAAGATTCATGGAAAATTACATATGGAAAACATCCGAACATTACATCTGAACACCATAGCTGCAGCCGGAGGGATTACAACATCAGCTTCATGCAAATGTCGCCATAAGGTACATATTCTTCATTCATGCATCATTCCTAACAACTTTCATATTTTCATTTCCATCAATTTAATGATTGCTCTACTTTCTATGTCGACCGTTTGGCATGAGAATTAGCCATAAGTTGCAGAAATTACCATCTCTATACACATCCTCAAGGACAGTTATGGGGATAGAATTACAATCAATCTCCATCACACAATGAATATACTTCATTCCTTATCATTCATTTTCCTTTTCCTACTTCAAAAATTACTTCTCATTTTTTAGATTTCCGTAAAGACTTATAAATAGAATTCAAACTAAGTTATTTATCAATACCGGATAAAAACCAGAAGGGATTACTGTATCAAATACCACAAATTGCCAGAATGCCTTTGATCATAATCATTCTAACCTTGATCACCCTATCTTTTCATGTTATATATAGACTACACTATGCCATGATTCCTTAAGACGATAGGGTGAGACCTGATTATAATTCGATCACAAACCATGCAGAGGTACCAAATGTCAAAAACTATCTGAAATTAAAGGGAAGTGCATAAGCATGAAAGAAACTCACTGATTGGATTCGTGGTATTTTTATTGAAAAGTGTCGACTACAGGAATATATAATGCAATGACATCAAGGCAAAACACTATCTTCGAGATAATGCGCTCGCACTGGTATCTATTTAAAGGGTGGAATTGGTAGAATCGTTAGAGCGTTAGATAACATTCTGAGTTCAAATACTGCCGTTGGCAACTTTACCTTTTTTATTTTCTCCCAGGCTCGATATAATGAAATACCAGTCAAGTACAGATGATGATTTAGTCGATAGTCCTTGCCCACTCAATTTCTGCCAATGTGCTTATATTAGAAAATATAAGAACGGTGGAATGATCAGAAAGTGCAGCGGACGATTGGCAGTAGGATTAGTGCGTTGGACAATGTAAAATACCTTCTGGTATTTATTGCAGCTCTTTACGTTCAGAGCTCAAATCCCGCCGAGGTTAATTTCGTCCTTCATCTGTTTGGAGTCGATAAATTAAGTAACAGTTGATCCCTGAAATTGATGTAATCGACTTTCTTCCTCTAAAATTACTGGTCTTGGCTCAAAATTTGAATAATTATCATTATTAACAGAATTAAATCTGGCAGATGCATAATCAGTAGAGTACAAGATGGTTTTGTGATATTTCGTTCCCAGTGTTCAAATCATCTCGCTGTAAATTTCACCTTTCACGCAGTTATATATCGTGGGTGGATACAATAAAATATGCACCGCAGTTGCCATCATCATCAGCATCAGCATCATTCTCATCACCACCACCATCTTAATCGTACATCATCCTAATCCTCATCGCTAGTTTTATAGCATAGTAAATGAAGGCGCATGGCTTAATAGTTAGGATGTCGCACTCACGATCGTAAGATCGTAGTTTCGATCCCCAGTTCACTCATCTGTAATAGCTGGGAAGTTAACCCAGCGATGAACTGACGTCTTGTTCAGAGGGAAGTGCTGTAATCATTCATTCACTCCAATGCCATGGAAGCGGAGTGAAGTTCGGATCTTATGAGTTACAGAGCTCATGACAGAGCTAAGTCTAAGACGAGGAAAATCAGCAACCATGACTTTTTTTTTTCTGTCGCCTCCGAAACATGGGCGCCTGTCACAAATCCTTATAACAGAAAGGACCCCGATGCAAGTATCCCAGGGACAGGTAATCGTGTTAAGCAGCAACGGATTTATATATTAATGTAGAGCCCTGTTCTTTTATTGACAGCTGATTCTCACGATTCACTACTTGAAATGTTACGTTTGCGTAGGTCAGGCAAACAATGGTGAGAATAATATTCCATTAAGAAATACATGGCGAGGACAGCACGATGGAGATGAGCAAAGCATTTGGATGCAATCGCTGCCTCAATTCGTTGACGATGTGGGTAATTTTATTTTGTATTTAAGGAGCGTGGGCTTTGTTATTCAAGGCATCGTTTTGAAAGATGCATGAATGACTGATACAAGCAAGGTATACAACGTCTGAGAGAAGAAGCTGTGTTATAATTTTTTTTTTTTTGCGTCAAAACGTACATATATACACATACTTATACTTACATATGCAAACACACACACACACAAACACATCAAGACCGCTTTGTGTTTACAAGATAGGACTAACTCTTAGCGTTTATTTGAAAGATAGCCTCAAACAACATAATTATTATTTTTGAAATGTTTAAAAATTTTTTTTTTTAATTTCTGAATTCACAATACAAATTTGATTGATTCACTTCGAATTTTGATTAATAATTAATATAAATCTGTCTGTGTTGATTTTAGAAATAATAAACTAGTTGTCCATTGAAACATTTGTAACCATTTTCCATTTGGTATTTGAATTTCGTTAAAGTGGATATTGTTTTTCTTCCTTCCGAAATAAAGTACCAGTTATGTAATGGTTCGATGTAATCATCTATAAACCCGTCCTGTTACCTGAAATAATTCGAGCAATATCAGATGTCAATATTAGTTCATTTATTGACGTTCATTCAAGGCGATCTGCAGTGTTATTTCATCTGGTGTCAAGTCATGTACAGAAGACACCGCTTCATTATAAACAAAGTGGATTTCAGTCATTCGATCATGAGTATTCAGTTGTTCGAGCAATTGAATAATGCACTCCAGGTTTATATACAAAGCGGTCGCAATGAATAGGTCTTTATATATTTACCTGCATTTTGTCCTAAATCTATTTTGTAACTAAGATATTTTCGACACTGCTTCGGGCCTTTGAGAAGCTGCAGGTATACTGTTTTCTTGTATTGACAGGACTATTCATTTAAGTATGACATTGACAAAAATCTTCACAGCAATTTGCAGAAGAGCTTTCTCCTACTATTGGAACAAGCAGATCTGTCTCCCTTATTTTGTAGATAATGGCGATGTTAGTCTACTTCCAATGTTGAGTTATATACACATGCTTTCATAATTCTGTGACTTAAGGCTGAAGCACCCTTGTATAGAGGTACACGTTCATCTAAAAGATCTCTGCCAGGACATTGTCCGGTTCAGAAGATTTTCTTATGTTGATATAGGACTATTTTCAGCAAAGATCGACGGTTCGTCAAGGTGGTGGATGATGGACATTTCACAAAATTTCTTCATAACTGCTATTTTGAAATTGGTGGAATGTTCCTGCTGACGTTTAATCTTTGAAAGTACCAAACTTTGCATAGAAAAGTGTTACATACACAAAACATAGCAAATTTGAGTATCAATACAAATATATAGAATATCTTAAAAAGAGAAAATATATTTACTTTAGCTTATATTTTATTAAAAAATATCTTCTTTATTAATTGTCTCATTATACCTATTCCTTATTCTATCACAAAGTTATTGTGGTGAATTCCACTTCGTGAAGTTAATGTCTTGGAGTAAAGATTTAGATCTCATTAGAGCACCTAAGGTAAATGATTTCAAAGATGCGAAATTTTAAACTTTTATGTTGTTGAATAAGAAGAAAACACTTTCAGCAGTTACTGAGAAACGAGGCAGTGAAAGAAGGTTAATCATAAATTTTAACAATAAAGAGAAGCAATATACGTTTGAAATATGCTAAACCAAAATTTTTCAGGAATTATTTCTGCATTAGGAGATTGATCTTGCAATATTAACTCCTTTCTGTCCTTTATTAATTCGTTGATAATTTTCTTCATGGACGAGATTGGAGAATAATCATAACTAATGAGATAATTGAGTTTGGTCCTCCCTTGTTATCACTGATGGAGTCAAACGCCTCAAGCATCTCCAATTTAACAAACAGTTCACAAAAGTAAAAAGTGCTGAAAAATTGAATTTTTAGGCAAGCAGATATTTCAAATATTTACTCGAAATTTTTGCAGTTATTTGAGGGAACTGTTTGTTGAATTATCCAGATAAATGTTTTCTACTGTTGAACCACAATAAATGTCAACTAACATGAAATATTTCAAAAATTCATCAACGCGAATTCTATGTATTTTATGTATGCATGTAAGTATGTATGTAAACCAAGATATCTTGCCAATAGAGAAAGGACCGGTTTCTAACCTAGATCCAAGGCTCTTCATCATTGGAATTTCAACATCAACAACACGGTATTTTTGTATGCATATATATGTGCAGATTTGTATGTTTTGTTTTATGTATGTCTTCTTATGCATATACTTGCATATCTAGACGTGCTCATACATACTTAGATGGTAAACTTCTGGAACGTTTTACAGATTTTTACAGTTCCAATGATGGATTGGATTTGTAGTCTTCAAATCAGCTTTCTCCTTTCTGGTTTTGAGAAGCCTAATTTCTCAAGATTGGTATTTAGGTAGTGTGTTACATATCCCAGGGCCCCAATAATTACAGGTATAAACATGAACTTGTAATCCGGATAGAGTAACTGTAGATTTCTCAATAATTCAGTGCAGGTGTTTTCTTTTTCACTGACCTTCAGCTTTATGTTAACATCTGCTGGGCTGCTGATTTCCACAACTATGCACAGTTTCTCTTCTCTATCCCAAATCATTATATCAGTTCTGTTGTGCTTACATTTTGTTGGGGTTTTCACTGGAACATTCTACCAGTACTCCTTTTTATTGAGTGGCTATGGCATTCTACCATACTGTGGGTTCTTATTTCTTTGTCCTAGGGTTTATCCTTCCGACGTGTTTCATTATATAGTGACTTAGCTACAAATCATGTCTCATCGGTAGATAATACCGTGATAACATTTTCTGACAATTGCTTATGATGTGGGTGATATCTTCGGTGTTAACTCCACAAAGTCTGTATCGGTTGTCACATTTTACTGCTTTTCCTGCATCTCTATCCTTTTTGTACATCAGGTATTTATTTGGTTGATATTTCCTGTTCCTGATTGCAAACGCATACCCTTCAAAGTGGGAGGTAGTAATCGGGTTATTGGTCCACGATAGACTGTTTTGATTATCAATGTTACTATCATCTCTGAGCTTTCTAGTAACATATCCCAGCATAGTCTTCTGCTCGTATAGTCTCATCCTTTCATCTGATGATACGTTGCGGTAGAGTCGTGCAACTTCTTTGGGCATGTATTCTAGGTTATCAGACAAAGAGTGTTGATGAAGGAGCTGCCTTCCAAGTCTTATGATATTATCAGCCTCATGTATGCAAACTTGGTCAAGGAATGGACTTCGATACTCGGTGGTTAAAAGATGTTGCCGAAGGGATATGATGCGACATTCAAAGGCATTTTGGATCGACCTTAAGCCTCTTCCACCTTGTTTTCGTTTTAGGTAGAGGCGGTCTACGTCACTGTTTATGTGGAAATTATGTGTGCTTGTTAGTACTTTCCGGGTTTTCACATCAATGACTCGGATCTCATCAAGCTTCCAATCAAACAGCCCAAATGTTGGTATGCATCCTGGCAATGCAAACACATTGTGGGCCATTGCTTTATTGAATGCAGAGAGTTCTGAGGTCTAGATTTTCTTTATTCGACTGTAATATTCTTTAGTGACACGTGTTTTGTTACAGGTGCCATTGTAAGATAAGTTTTCATCCACCTCTAGATACCTGTAACATTCCTCATCAGATATAGGGGAAACAATTAAGTCATTGATGGAGATGTTGCTTGTCTAGTTTACAGCTTTCCCCTTTTTACAATCATATAACATTTATCCTGACCAAATTCCAACCCTACATCTTTTGAGAATGTTGTAACCAGGTCAAGGCTCTTTTTTATCTTGTGCATATTATTTGCATTAAGTTTCATGTCATCCACAAAGAAACAGTGTGTAATTTTGGTATTTCTGTTTCCTTGTGAACCAGTGCGATATCCTTCTAACTTCCTTAACATGAATGACAAGGAATTCACAGAAAATAAATGTGTATATATGTATATATATGTATGTATGTATGTATGTATGTATGCATGCATGTATGTATGTATGTATATATGTATGTATGTATTTACTAACAATATATGTATGTATGCATTTACTAACAAATATAGTGCACCAATTATCTTTGGTATAAATGTGAATTTATAATCTAGGTATAGAAGCTGAAGGATTAGAAGCAATATACGTTGCTGTTCTCTTTCTCTTTGGTTTTCGAAGGCATATTTACATCATCAGTAAGGCAGCTGATCTCTATGATGGTACATACTTTTTCTTGTCTATCCGAAACAACGATTCAGAGGGATTCTGAAATGTAATGGCTTTTTAAATTTAAAATATCGCAATAAATCAAAAGAGGATTCGATAATTTTAAAAGAATTCTATTAGATTTTAAAAATTAAACATTAAAAAAGATTATAAATTATTTATTTGATTGCTGTAAATATACATACATATATATATATATATCTTTTTTATGTTCAAGCTTTAGGTTTCTCTGATTTAAAGGACGTTCAATACTTGCCCCTCCCTACAAGCTTAGGTGGGGCCTGATCCATAGCCCATATTTGTCCTTACATAAATCCAGCCCTTCATGGGGGCCTTGTACAATTTCATGTGGACAGGGCACTCTAAGTCAATTTCTACTCACGGTAGTTTATAAATTATAATTTGAAGGTATTTCGAAAATAAAAACTGGTAATAATATTAGTGAGATTAACAAAATGAATAGCCAATCAAAGTTAGTAATAAGATTATTTGTGTGTATTTAAATAAGAGTTACTATTGACAAATACAACAATATAATCATATTCACAGTTAAAACATAATTTTATTGAATAATACAACCTAGCCGAAAATTTGAAAACTTATTAAGTCTAATTAGCATATTTGAGATTTGAATATATAAATGGCTAATTTGCATATTTAATTGAATATTGACTTGGGTGTTCTTTGAAAGTAAAAGAAGAAAAAAGGCAAGTTAGTAGAAATAACCAGCATGCCAGTGTACTACTGACAGAAATTTAGGTATTTCATGTTTTATATATTCGGGTAAAATTTCTTTTGTAGGATCTATCTTTAAGTCTTTTATACAAATACGCAATAAATTACACGCTTGATTTGTTTATAAATTCAAAACAAAACTTATAAAATGTGTGATACCTGATGTATTTTTTACTCAATTTATATGCCACTCGGGTTTAAAATTACACAAAGAATTATTTTTCACCCAAATTACATTTCAATGTAGATTACGCTATATATATATATATTTATGTCACATTGCCTTAACTACAAATCATGTTTTCCAATGTATGTGAAATGTTCACCAAATGAAATTTGTTATACAATCTTTCAAATACAATCAGTTTTATATACGTCCGAAGTATTTGAATTTTGGGCGTGCTGACCTACTAAAAACGAGACAGCCAGCATTTTTGTCAACGGTTTTATCCTTATCGCTAAGAGATAACCAATATTTCCGTCAACAGTTTTTTTTTTCTTATGATTGTCGTGGTGCAGCATTTGTCTAAATATCTCTTTTGTTAATCGATCACATTATTCACATATAGATGTTCATTGGCATACTTATAAGCAGACGAAGTCTAGTATTTCCGATATAGGCTTTGTCTTGATCGTATTCAATCTGATAAACCACTTAAGATCGTAAGTTTTTGTCCACATTGTTGATCAGACAATTATCCAGGATGTAAACATTGTTAAAATCAGCTGTTCGTTTATTCGATCGGTTATTGATATTGTTGTTGTTTATACCCAAGTAATATCTGATAGAGCACATCTCTAATTAAAAAATGTTCTCACTGGGACCACTCCAGATTTAATTCAGACTCTGAGCCCATGACTACATTATCTAATATGATCGTCCTAATTTAAGAGAACACAGAAACATTGAAAGAGATTTTGCAAGATGGTACTCCACATAAAGATTCCATGAGTGTTCGCTTTTAATGAATAATATTTTTAAGGGAAGGTCGTTAATAGGTTATATATATATTCAAAACTTCCTTAAAGATTGTGTCTAATTACACGAAATTATATTAAGAAACAAATACTATAGAGTGACTCGCTTTGTTTGTTTGTTTGTATCATTTCCCTATTCGATAGCAGAAGGCCGGGTCAGCAAAGCACAACAAATGTTTAGCATTTATTTGCCTTCCTTTACATTCTAAATTGAAACTACTCAGTAATCCATGTTGCCTTTCATCATTCCTGAAGCTAGAAACACGCAAACACCAGGCAGTGATGTTAAAGGAGATAGTAGATTTAATTCGTTACCCTGTTTAACACCACCAATTGGACTGCAAGTATTTGGGGTTAAGTCCCATGTTTGGAAATATCTTCCTCTTTCCCTACCTCCCATCAGATTTAGAAGCTTTCTAAAGGGTCACAGGCGGTGTCTGTCCTCCCTGACTTACAAATACAAGAGACCATAGAAAACGATTTATAAAAATATACCCCACCCTTCCAAATCGGTTTTGACATTGCGTCCATGCAGGATATTCTTTATGTTTCATCTTTAACTTCGTAGTCTGATACATAATTCTTGCTTTATTATACCAAATAAAATTTTCATGATCGGCTCATATAGAAACAAATCTTCACCAAAATCTCCAATGGTGCCGTACTGCTTATGATACCCTTGATCTAACGTAGAGAGCGGGCCTTTTTTCCGAACATGCAGTCCAAAATTATGACATTAGAAGTACCACTCTCGATTGTCGGATTCAGACACTGCGTTAAATTATCCCGTACAATGTGGGACGTATGATCAGCTGTTTGCTCGAACAAATTCAAATTCGATTCATGAAGCCCACAGGACTTTTTACCATTCTGACGATGTTCAATTCATAACTGACAAATAATTGCGGGCATTTCAGTTTACAGAAAAATATTTTCATTTTCTTTTACACACAGCTTTACTCGATTTTGGATGGTAGTGACAACAATTTACTTTCTTTGTGAATTACCCGAAAATGCAACAGCAACCAAAGTTTAAATAAATTTGTGTGCGTACGTGTATATATATAGGTGTGTTTGTGTATATATGTGTATGTATATATATATGTGTGTGTGTATACCCATATATGCATGTGTATATATACATATATATATATGTGTGTGTGTGTGTGTGTGTGTGTGTATTTATGTG
>NC_068986.1:114444601-114451680 GCF_001194135.2 Octopus bimaculoides
GTACATGTGTGCATATATATATATATATATATATTATTATTTGAATGAACGCCACGCATCCATTTCCGGATCCTATAAAATTCAAATGTTTACTGCACAAATTTCTTCAAAAAATCCCGGACCAACCTCCTACACCTGAATATGTCTCCAACAACAATAACTTTTTGCTAGAGTGGGCAATGGTGCTCCATAGATGACTAAAAGACTTCACCAGGTGGTGCTATTAAGTTAGACATGGCCTGGGCCCATACCGACCGAAACCTGTCAAAGTTCTCAAAGTGTGTGTGTAGAGAGAGAGAGAAAGAGAGAAAGTATAAAGAGAGATACATTAATTCATACATACATTGGTACATATATATTTGAGTAACGATATTATAGAAATCAGTGTTTTTGAGCATAAGACTAGTAATGAATATAGAGTTTCAGTTGTGCGCTGCCCTTGACTAGAGAGAGTGAAGAACAAACTGTTTCCTTGACCTTGTAAACTAATTAAAACGTTATTCTATTGAAATAGACTGCGCTATCATGTCTCTATTGGAAACGATGTGAAGGTCTCTCTTCATGGAGGTAATGTAAGTATAACTCGTTGTACTGATGTTTGTGAGCGGAAACTGGATGATGGGTGAGGGAGGAATCACCTACATAGGCGTGTATGTTATTAAAGGGGTCAGCAAGTATGTCGTTAATTTATAGAAGGGAGACTATGTAAGACATTACTGAATTTGCGGTACACTAGAGTTGACAGAATGTGGGTCAGAAAGAGAGAGAAAGACCCCTTAGGCACAGGCTGCAACGGTTCAGTCTGCCAGGAAATCTACGATCCAAATGATATATTATATATATACATACTAACACACCCAAACATACACTCAAGTGAGCATATACGCATACACACACACACACACACATACATACATACATACATGAAAATATTCATAAATACATTCATACATACGTATGTACATATATACATACGTATGTAAGGGTCTCAATAAATACAGGCAACTGCAAGCACACAAGCTGTATGATGGAGTGATTTCAAGTTAACTTCCGTTGCAAATAAATCTTCATACAACACTTATTTAAACTCCCACCGTATTTCAATACCCTTTTATACACTCCCTCTCAGTCCCTTTCTCTCTCTCTCTCTCCTTGTACTATCTCTCTTCCTCTCCCTCGCATTCCTACCTCTCCCCATTCCACCGTCTCTCCTATCCACACCAACATAAACTACAATAAAATAGCTACGTCAAATTTCCTTTTAAAAAGAAAGAAAACATGGAAGGAAGGAAGGAAGAAAGGGAGGAAGGAAAGGCAGAGTAGGAACATAACAGGAAGACAGGATGAAAGACGGTTAACCTCCCCTGTCCAACGACATCTCCGATTTTCTTTCTTTGTTTTTTTTATTCCTGCTAGGTGCAATCTAAACGTAAGAAGCTGGTAAAAACTTCCAAGATATGATGGATACATGTCTTTCATGTTCCTACACTGGTTCCTGACTTTTATAGCTGATGCTGTGGTGTGTATTTCTTGGTGTTCTTGTTGCTCTTCTTTATAATTCTACGGTGTGAACTAAAAGAACCCAGACGTTCCCTGGTTACATCAATGCAGCATGGCACGGCTGGAGGGAACGGCACTAGTATTAAGGTAGCGAAATCGTTGTGATATCTAGCTGATAGCTGATGAAGGGAGTGTCTCTCGAAGTGCAGGCCGTAACTAAAATAAGTAGATTGTGTGTGTGTGTGTATGTGTGGACGCGCGCGAGTATATATATATATATATATATATATATATATATAGCAACAGCACAATTTCTGTCATACCTATTAAAAGCAAGCTTATATTTTTAGCTTTGCAAATATATTTATAATTCGTATATTGCTCTCTCTCTCTTTCTCCCTCTCTCTCTCTCTCTCTCTCTCTCTCACACACACACACACACACACATGCATGCAGACACACATACGCACATACCAAATCACAAATACTGAC
This sequence comes from Octopus bimaculoides, assembly GCF_001194135.2. Classification (NCBI taxonomy): domain Eukaryota; kingdom Metazoa; phylum Mollusca; class Cephalopoda; order Octopoda; family Octopodidae; genus Octopus; species Octopus bimaculoides. The sequence goes on from NC_068986.1 coordinate 114,446,594, forward strand.
GTAATTTCTTCATTGTTAACGCATACGTTACACACCCACACACACAAAACATACATAAATGTATAAGCTACATACATGCACACATGCATTCGTGCGCACACACATACATACATACATACATAAATACATACATACATACATATATACATACATAAATACATACATACATACATACATACATACATACATACATACATACATACATGCATACATACATACATGCATGCATACATACATACATACATACATACATACATACATACATACATACGTACGTACATACATACTCACAGACAGACAGACCTTTCTTATTCATGGTTCGCAGCCAGACGCACTGAAGGTTAAATATAAGTCTACTACTGCCTGCCTGTATTTTACTCTTTACTTATTTAACTATGACATTTTTGCTAATATTATTATTGTTGTTGCTGCTGGTTGCTGCTGTTGTTGTTGTTGTTATTATTATTTCGTAATTTCAAGGTTGTCTAGCTGCACTGTATGGTATGTGTGCGTGTGCCTGTATGTGTGTATGTGTGTGCGTGTGTGTGTGAATGTATGTATTTATGTATGTATACCTATATAGAAAAACATATACAGACAGACAGACAGACAGACAGACAGACAGACAGACAGACCGATAGACAGATAGATAGATAGATAGATAGATAGATAGATAGATAGATAGATATATAGATAGATAGATAAATAGATAGATAGATAGATAGATAGATAGATGCATATGTGGGGGTACAGGACGTCACCAACGATGCAAATAACAGGAAATGCGTAATATGTACGTATGTGTGTATGTATGTGTGTATGTATGTACGTACATCATTGATTGTTTGCCCAGCCAAAGATCTACAATGTGCAAGACATTGTAGATCTTTGGCTGGGCTAAAAAGTCACATTCGATCACAGCACCGTTAAGTTAAGCTTCGTGCAATGGCCATACTCGATAACGAGGGGGCAGCCATCATGTATGTATGCATGTATATATGCATGTATGTATGTATGTATGTATGTATATTAATACACACACACAAACACACACGAAGAAACGCGCACACAAATACATAAACTTTTATTTCTCCTATATTTTATTATAATCTCTTAATACATATATTGCTTGACTGAATTTTTAGGGGAGTTGTTCTTTCAGTTTCGATGTTAATTGTTATTCCTTTTGTTGTTATGACTCTTGTGGTTGTTCTTTGGTGGGATGGGTGTTTGGTTTGTCTCAGGGCCTTGAGTATGATGTGAAGTCGCTTGGAGTAAAATGCAAGCAGGTGTAATGTGCGTGATTAGATACATTAGGCACATTTCACTGTATCCCACACACACATGCACATATAATACATACGTCTGTGCTTGTGTGCGTGATACAGCGAAATAGTAATGTATTAAATAACAAACAACATAAATTTTTTATTTATTAAAATTATCTCCACCTCTAGAGGACATGTCACATTTACCAAATGACAATTAAGACCAGCTCTGTGTGAGAAATGGGGATAATCTCAAAAACAAGAATTCTCCAAATCTCGACATGCCATTAAGGAAGAAGATATCTCAGTATCTGAAGATAAGAGAACAGTTGTGGACATGTGTTTCTCTCTCAACAGGTTTCATCAGTACGATATTTATCCTACCCTCTCTATCTCTAGCAGCCAAAGGTCATGAATATAAACAAAAATAGTTGAGCACATTTATTTGTGAAGTAAGTTGCATATGATAAACAAAAATTAGCTATGAGAAATAACTCTTTCTCTCTCTTTCTCTCTCTCTCTCTTTCTCTCTCTCTCTCTCTCTCTCTCTCTCTCTCTCTCTCTCTCTCTCTCTCTCTCTCTCTCTCTCTCTCTCTCTCTCTCTCTCTCTCCTTTCTTCCGTCTCCCACTTCTCTCGTATACTTTCATTTATTCAAAGTAGGTACTTCTACTAACAGTCGACTTCAGCAAAGCGGTCACCTTTAGGTGTAGGTTTTACTTGGTTTGGGCGATTGATAGAAGCGAAAATTTTGGGTCACATATTCACATATCAAAGTACAAACATTAGCATTATTATCCCTACTATTCTTACAAGTTATTACAAGTTACATTAGAAAGGATGATACCATGCGTTTTGGCGACAACAAACCTCCTCAAAACGCAAGATTCTTTCTTAGGATTTCTGCAGTGCACAAGATTGTACCTGCTGCACATTGACATTGTGAGTCTCACTTCCTATAACCTTCAACCTCTTAGGTAGCAGTTTTAGATATGAGAAGGGCACCAGTTATCACAGGAATAACACTCATCTTATTCTTCTACAATCTCTTCATCTCTCTGACTATGTCTCGATATTTCTCAATTATTATGGTATCCACTCTATTATCATATGCTATTGCAAAGTCTATGATATTGAACTTCCAATCAGTTATTATTATTTTTTATTATTATCCTTATTATTATTTGTTGTTGTTGTTGTTGTTGTTGTTGTTAAGGCGGTGAGCTGGCAGAATCGTTAGCACGCCGGGCGAAATGCTTAGCGGTATTTCGTCTGCCGCTACGTTCTGGGTTCAAATTCCGTCGAGGTCGACTTTGCCTTTCACCCTTTCGGGGTCGATAAAATAAGTACCAGTTGCGTATTGGGAGTCGATCTAATCGACTGCCCCCCTCCTCGCCCCGAATTTCAGGCTATGTGCCTGTAGTAGAAAAGATTATTCTCAGGGAAACTCTGGGCGTTGATGAAGATCAACTAACCGGTCTGTTTCGGAGAACTTTCGGGCCTGGGACTATGGATAACTTCCAGAAATCCCTTGCCTGGCAGTGCTACTCAAGGGCGCTGCCTGTTCGAGATAAACTTTTCAGCCACGGAAGTGCCGTCAGCCAGGCCTGCCCGAGGTGCAGAACGATGAAACCGTTCTGCACGCCCTAGTCCAGTGCCCAAGTATTGCTGACCTGTCGGTTTATATCGAATACCTGCTGTCGCGTGTAGGACGGATCCGGCTATCAACTGAATCCATTGTAAAGATTGCTCCGCTGCCCTCTTTTGGCCGGGAGGGGAAGGTGATTTTTATTTGTGTAGTGGTTGTAGCGAAAGAGGTAGTATGGTGGATGCGTTTGAAAGGGCTAAAGACAGGCACTTTCCACTTTGGCCTAGCCCTCATCAGCTTTTCAAGTTTCACTTGAAAAGGAAGTTGAGGGTGAAGAGGGAAGTGTTGCCTCGTAGCAAGTTTGTTGAAAAGTAGGTGAATGCTGGAAGAATGGCCAATGTGAAAGGACCAATTCTGAGTGTGCACCTGTAAACAAAAGAAGGGCTCTTGCCCTGCTGATCAGGAACCTGTGGCTTTTATGGATTTTTCCACGAGGTCCTTGAAGCACCTCCCCAATTCGGAGTTTTAAATTGCTTAATTTTTAATCGTTATTTGTATTGTTTACACGTTGTAAAACCCATTGTATCGTACTGTTTTTGTCTTTTATGTTGTTGTATGTGTTTTAATGTAGTTTTACGTAAGCTCTTGTGGCCAATAAACGAATTTATTATTATTATTATTATTACTATTATTATTATTATTATTATTATTATTATTATTATTATTATTTCAAAGATATATAACTATATCTTCTGTGTCTCCGAGTAAAAACTAATCCCCTCAGGCACTCACACTTCTAACGAGAAACTGAGTCATTCTCGTTTTTGCAGACACAGAAACGCCTTGAACAACAAAATCTTAATTATTTTTATCAATACTAACAGAAACACTACCCACCGGGCAATTTTTTTACTTGTCATCATAAGGATATACATTCTATGTGTGAGCGCACACGATTATGTCTGCAGCAAAGTGTGGGTGAAAAGACAGGCTCCTTTGGTGGTCCATTCTGTAGATTACATAGTTTGGAAGTGTTTTTCTTCCACACTACAAAGTCATGGCCACTTGAACGGTAGTTTGTTAGCTAGAATTTTATGCTGTTTCTCCAACTAGAATTGAGAATTTTTAGTTTGAGTGGATCGCCAAAATCTTTATTGATGTGGATAGTAATTAGAATGGTACAAACTTTTTGTTACTGGATCTATCATGTATTTTCTATGTTAGTTTTGAAAACACTATAATGGTTTTCATCCGTGTTTATTTTAATAGCCGTATTGTCTGATGTACTTATTTCGATGTATTTGTATCTATAGTATTCTATAGTTGCTCTCTCGGTTTGTTTGAATAACTACTGTAGATTAGTGTTTGTTTTATTCTGTAGATTTATTTATCTAGTTCTTCGTTTGTCCACAAATCAAGCTATGTAATCAATATGATAGAATAATCTTGCATGTGGATAATACATTTGGAAGACCGAGAAATTAAATGAAGAGCTTGAAAACAATAAACTCCGAACTAAAATTCAACATCCAGAGCAATACAAACAAAACGTCGAGTAATATATTGACTCCATTTCGAGACATAAATATTCAGATCGAAAATAACGAATATGATACTTCCGTCTACAGCCAAGACACAAAAATAACGCCTGTACTTTCATAGAGACAGCGAATACCCACACATATAAAATGTCATTGATGAAATACCTATTCAGAAGAATGTAAGTAAAACGCTTGTATTGACATGGAGACAGTGAATTCCGCATAAAGATCTAAAATGTCAAAGAGCACTTAGAAACACCTCCACAAACAAATCACTAGAAAGTGAAGCCCGCAGGATAAAATGAAAACTAATTAACGACGAGAATTATATCCAACTAATAGAGCAATACAAAGTGATAACGAAGTAAGTGACACTACAGCACAATAAATGCAGACATTACACCTGTTAGAAATATATAAACGAAATATGAAGTGTATATATAAATTAAACGGTAATTATAAGAATAGCTGAACACATTATTAATCTTAATATATTAATAATATAACGCATTACAGTAAACCATAAGTCAACAAATTATGCGACAAAAAAAAAACTAAAATTAAGAATTTTCTAATCAGTAACAAACCATCAGAACGTGATATTATCTAAAGCTTCTAATGACTAACTCTTACTCTTTTACTCTTTAGTCGAGCAAATCGACCCCAGGACATGTACTTTGTAAGCCTAGTAC
>NC_068986.1:114451853-114454100 GCF_001194135.2 Octopus bimaculoides
ATATATATATATATATATACATATTAACGACGGGCTTCTTTCAGTTTCTGTCTACCAAATTCACTCACAAGGCTTTGGTCGGCTCGAGGCTATAGTAGAAGACACTTGGCCAAGGTGCCACGCAATGGGACTGAACCCGGAACCATGCGGTTCGTAAGCAAGCTACTTACCACACAGCCACTTCTACGCCTAATTTTTTAATTCGATTGCAAAAGTGAATGTTGTAACTTGCACAGCTTCATCAGTTATATTGGTCATACGCATACGGCATTCTCCTGCCGACTTACTATGCACAATCAATAGCGAGGAACTGAAATGCCTTGCATCACACAACTTAAAAGAAGACTAGAAGGAAAACATCAATGGACAATACATCCATGCTCTAGAGCAAGGATTCTTAACCATTTTTACCTATGGACACTTTGATTGTTATTTTACTCTGGTGGACCCCAAAGTAATTTGATGCTTTTAAAACTAGTTTATAGAAATTTCTTTCAAAATTCCTATTTTGCTTTTCCTACACTAACTTGGGTCGGTTGAACTATGTGAAATATTAGAGGAAGAAACATAGCGGTTTCTTGCAATAAATACATCTAAATCAAAATTTTTTCATAGACCTTTAAAATACTCTGTCGACCCCCAATTTACTATTTTTCTGCGTGGACCCCCACAGATCTTATATGGACCCCAGTTGAGAACCATTGCTCTAGAGAATTACTCACAAAAATAGATAGATGATTAATAATGGAAGCAAAACTCAAAGTTAAAACATGATGGCACTCCGTCGGTTACGACGATGAGTGTTCCAGTTGATCCGATCAACGGAACAGCCTGCTAAGAAATTAACATGCAAGTGGCTGAGCACTCCACAGACACGTGTGCCCTTAACGTAGTTCTCAGGGAGATTCAGCATGACACAGAGTGTGACAAGGCTGGCTCCTTTTAAATACAGGTAGAACAGGACCGGGAAGAGAGAGTGAGAGAAAGTTGTGGTGAGAGAGTACAGCAGGGTTCTACCCCCCACCCCCGAAGCCTCGTGGAGCTTTAGGTATTTTCGCTCAATAAACACTCACAACGCCGGTCTGGGAATCGAAACCGCGATCCTGAGACCGCGAGTCCGCTGCCCTAACCACTGGGCCATTGCGCCTCCATATAGTTAAAATATACAACACTAAAATAAATACAGTAATAACATAAATGAATCACAAAGAAAAATTCACAACTGACTGATGATGGATAACTCTAACAGTGGAAACTCCAAAGGGCTACAGTAATGTCTACAGCAATTGTATTGGTCCTAATTAATATTGAAGACCATGCAGCACATACCAACCTTGTTTCACCCCAAATATGAAATCGTGAAATCCTAAATTTTATAACTTTACTGCAAAGATATCGTACGGATATATATAGAAAAAAAAACTTCAAAATTATAAGCTGGTACACACAGGTGTGTTTCTGTATATATTGAAAAGAAAAGGGGGTTTCATGTCTGTGGATGGATGGATGGATGGATGGATGGATGGATGGATGGGTGGATGGATGGATAGAGGGATGGATGGATGGATGGTAAATGGTTGGATAAAACATTCAGGTACATGAAAATGTAATCCAGTGCTGGTGAAACATGAAGTTGATTGTTATTCAAATTAAGATGCCTAAAGAAGTAAGTAAACACTAATTTATTCCATGAATTACACAATTTCTTATGTAATCTATAATAAATAAGAAGAGCGAAATACTTTCTATCCATCTCAGTCCCCTGCAGCTCAGTCCACATTTGCTCTGCATAAACATATTAAGCGTTTTTGGAATCAGAATGAGCTCAGGATTGAAAATCTACCCTTCATTTGGTTCTTGAACATCCAGCATTGGGATCTGATTTAAAAGCATTTGGGTTACTATTTCTAGCAGGCAAAGCTTGGCTGATTCAGAGATTAAGGGGGAGATCAATGAGATTTGCTTCGTAAATTTTACGTCGAGATAAGAACTTTGGGACAAATTGGCCAACTGTTGGAATTCCACTTGGGACTGGAACAATAGAATGACTGCACTACAGAATTAATTTTCATCCGTCCTTAACCTCTGATCAGATACCACCTGGTCATATAGTCATTATAGACGTATTATAGTCATGCCGTTTAGTTCTCTTTAATTTTGGACCGAAAGAGCTAACTTAAAAGTCCACACGGAGTGTGTCTTTTAATTTAGTATGAAATAAATGGCATTCGTTTATTGAAACGTACG
>NC_068986.1:114454119-114457894 GCF_001194135.2 Octopus bimaculoides
GTGTGTGTGTGTGTGTGTGTGAATGCTCTATGCCGAGTTACACTTAAAATTTCAGCTTCGACTAAATTTTACACCAATATTCTCCTCTTCTTCTTGTAATTATATACAAAACCATGTATTTATTCATTCATTGCGCATCTTTTACTAGTAGAACATTTAATACAAAACGAGTAACAAAGATAGAACACGAACTTTCACCCAATGAACTTTCACCCACCCACCCCCCTCCTCACACCTCTAAAAGAAATCACTACCATGCTGTCACAAAAATATTACCCAAAATTCCTCTTAAACGTAACTGAAATTTCCATTCAAAAGATCGTTGCGAAGTTAAACAAATAACGATAAGAGCAAATTAGATTCCATTACTTTTGTGGCAAAAGAGATTGCAATTAGCTTCAATATAATCGATGGAATTGAAATTTTAGTGCTAAAGAAACCATTTAATACCTTTAAGGTTCCAAAATTAATTTTCTAAGGAACCCATCCACAAAATTTATTAACCCTACAAAAAGTCAATTAAATATCATCAACAAATCGTTCTAGATAAAACCAAAACTTAAAAGTCTTTCTGTTTACTACTATGAAGAAATAGTATGTTAGATATAAAGTGCTGTAGTTAACACTGATAATAAACTGCAGCATACACTCCCCCAGTTTGGTATCATTATTTATTAACCATCAATTACCAAACCAATATTCCATTAAAAATAAAGAAAAGCGTTAACTTTCCCTACCAGTAAATCAGAAATTAAGCTAATTATGAACAGAATAAAAGCTATATTATACTTCGACAACATGGAGGCAAAATATTCGGCGGAAATGTTTGAAATAATCCGCCTTTATATGTGACAATTACAGGGTTTATGTACGTGTACATGTGTGTGTGTGTGTGTGTGTGTGTTGCTTTGTGTGTATGTGCATGCATGCGAAAGCACACACACACACACACACACATTTCGTAGAAAGAAAAGCAGCAAAACGAAGGAAATATCTTCATTTACATAGAAGATCAAAAATAAAATCACAGATGCAAAAAAGAAACAAACACGCAGTACAGCGAGAAAAGTATTGAAAATAACTGTTAACAAATATGGATGTATAACGCCCTCGCGCTAGCTGCATGGCGCGTGTACTCTCGCTCATACAAGCATCCGCAAAAACGTAAGTATATGCACACGTGTGCTTTGGTGCACTCACGATCATAAAGCGAGTTAAATATCTACTTGGTGTTTATAAGAATGGGAAGGTTAAAACTAAACTTAATTCATTCAAGCCTTAAAGTAAATTATGTTAGCAGTTACTCAAATTCATTCTCACTGCATTGTACGAAAGTACATTTATATGCATGTAGGCATCTTGAGAGTCTTTCAGAAATTCTATAAATGAACTTCTCATTAATCCACAGAATAGACAGAGATTCCTCGGAGCAGAGACGGCATCTCCTGAAAATGATATTGTATGGTTTCGCGTGCCTTACTATGGACCAAGTTATGTTGTACTTAATCTTATCCTCCTTCAGTTGCCATACAAAATCGGCCAAAGATGTTGCATGTCTCTTATTGATTGTCTTAAAGCTGGAGACATGGTTAGGATAACGATACTTAAATGAATTAGCCGTCTGTCGAATGTAAGCATACGGCCTTCCCCTTGTGTGCAAGGTACATTTATATACAAGATTTGTACTCATACAGAGGTTCATCAATGGGCATTTTGATTTTTCTCTGTACGAGCATTTATCACATTTGTATATAAGGCAGTTCCGATTCCATTATATGATACAGCTATGATACCGTGTTAGCTGTATCATAAGCATTTCTACAATTACAATTTGGCCATAATTGGTGCTTTTCATTGTGGTTAACATTTCCTTTGTTGGTATTTAGATGCGTGTGTTCGCTAGATCCAGTAGATGGGTTATTGAAACTGTCGCATTTTATTATTGTCTATGCGGTGCATAAGCTGCTCTAAATTAGCAGAGTTAGCGTAGGATACCTTTACGGTGTGCCAATTAAATATAGTTGCTGAGTGTCCCGCCCGTGAGGGATCAATGCTAGATATGTCGAAACAATTGTCGTGATTAATAATAAATTCTCGTATATTCCATCTTCCGTCTTCCATATATATATATATATATATATATATATATATATATAAATTAATCTAAAATATATCCATGCAAGACAACCTGATTCCAGGATAGAGAGCTGCACTTATTGAGACGTGCTCCTCAGATCCAACTTAACAACCATCGAAGAACATGTCATTAATAAAAATCAATGATGGGTGGGCACCCAGCGGAATTTTGAAAAAGAAACTGTTAAAGGTGGATGAGCTCCATGAGACCGAACAGAACTCATATCCTGGGCTACCGGAATTACAAACTTCAAAGGAAATTACACCAGTATTCTGTACCAGGCCAGTCAGGGTTCGGGTTCTAAACGAGCCCGAGAGCAGGAGAGCCAGGGTACAAATTGACTTGACGGGCAGTGAAATTAATCGCTCGCTCGGTTTAATACTGTCATTTGGTTCTTTAGTACTTTTGGTGAAATCTGCTCTGCTGCGGACATTAAGGGATCCAGTCTCAGGATAAACTGATGTTTTCAGTTATACTACTTCTTAGCAGTTTGGCTTTTTGAGTTGTGATTCCTTTCTCCCTTTCATCTAATATTATTGTAATCCCTCCAAATAGTTATGGTCTTTGTACCTCATCCTTTCTGTCTCTCAACTTAGTGTCTTGACGTATTTTATTTCCATTTAAGTTCTAAATCCTAGTCCTCTGGAGGTCAACTCCAGTTTTCGTCCCTTCAGATCCAGTAAAATTAGCATCAATCAAGTACTGGAGTGAAACAGATCCGCTTCTGTATCCTCCAAAATATGTAGCTCCATCTGGCCAAGTAGCAGCAGTATGTGTGTAAAGGTATAGAAAACTTTAGACAATGCATCCAACTCTTCTTTTTCCAGATCTTTCAGTTACTTAAAGGATTTCCAAGTGAGGATTTCGGAAGAACTAAACAGAAACACTTTTAGCTTTCACTAAAGTCATACGTGTGCATGTGTGTGTGTGTATGTGTGTGCGTGTGCGCGTGATCCTGCAAAACAAAGAATAAAAGAACGAGGCGAGAAAGGGTAACAAGCAATGAACGGGTGATACGCATACAGCTATACTGTCTCCCCCCCTCTCTCTCTCTCTCCCTCTATATATAAACATACACATTTACACACACACACATACATATATATATGCATACACAAATATATATACACATACACACATATACACATACATACAGAAAGAGAGGGAGGATGAAAGAGAGAGAGGGAGAAAAAGAAAGGCACAGAGAAACAGGCAGACAGATAAAGAAAGAGATTATAGATTAACGGGTAAACCGTGAGTGAAGGTGGTGGGCTGAACGCCTGATAAGCGGAGAGGCAGCGGTGAGGTGAGTATCATACTCGGATCAGCAGCATCCGACGACTATGATTCGTGACGTAACCAGAAGTAAGATGCGGTAATAGCAAGCCTACCGGATGTTGTAGGAAGGTGAGTGTTACGTAGATCGCCCTATGACGTCAATTGCAAATGGAAAAAGCTACGCTATAAATAAGACAGGCTTCGACTCGTTTGTGAGTGCGAGAATGGATGTGGATATATATGCGTGTGTGCTTTGTGTGCACGTGTGTTCACAAATATATGTGTGTGTGTGTATATATATATATATATATATATATATGTATATACGCCAACCTCCCGTGTATGTATATATATATATAT
>NC_068986.1:114460656-114465309 GCF_001194135.2 Octopus bimaculoides
GAATTCACAGGGTGGCGATAGTCATGCCGGTGGGTGTAGTAGTAGTAGTAGTAGTAGTGATAGACAAGCTGACAAACAGATAGATGATAGATAGATACATACATACATATATATATACATACATAAGTAGATAGACAGACAGTTTGTCTATCTGTCTGCGCGCGCGCGTGTGTGTGTCTGTATGTCTGTGTGTCTGTGTGTATATTTGTTATTGTATCCTTCAAACTGTCAAGTATACATTAGGAGTAACATAGTAACATAAATACAAAGGCAATTGCACCACTACTACCACCAAATTACGACCACTACAACTACCACCAACAGACTGCCAACACCACAACCATCACACTATGATTGGCACTGCCACTACCACTATCCACACCACCAGCACCACCAGTGCGACTGCAGTACCACAAACAGCAGCTCCACCATATCCACTACCATATCATCATCATCATCATCAACAATGCTCTTCCCCTAATAATCGTTCCGCCTCTTCTACCACTAAACTCCTTCTGCCTCCGCCACAATCCACACCACTGCTGCCACTATAAACTTCTCTTCGACCCCCATCCATCCCAACGCCACCATTATGCATCCATCCAACCATCACATCTACAACCACCTCGCTATTACCCCCATCAACAATCTCACTGTCACTACCATCCACCCTTCTGTCATCCCCATATGTCCACTTCCACCTTTATCCACCCCATATCCTCCATCAACTGCCGAGGTACTTGATGGTGGAAGTGGAGTGAATAAAAGTGGGGGTGCCACTACGATCCACCCCGGTGCCGCCATTATTCTCTTCCACAATAATCCTTCCACAACTACACCTCCACCATCGTCTTTTCACTTCCACCGCTATCTCCACCACTTCAACCGTAATCCACCCCCAATAGCTCCTATCATCTACCCCACTTCCGCCATTATCCACCCACTTCCAATCTTCTTCACTACTACCATCATCGTTAACGACGACACTGGATTCTATCTTGAAAGTGTCAATCGTTAAAATGTGTCATAACGTAACCAGTGTGTCATTGTGTCACCATATACAGCCAGTGTGTCATTGTGTCACCATGTCAGTCATTCTCTCTCTCTCTCTCTCTCTCTCTCTCTCCCACCGCCAACATTATCGCCGCCATCACCACGATGCGGATCAGAACAAGGTCCTCTTGTCTACATAAGGTAACAGCTGTCGCCTTTTTCTTTTATAAAAAAAAAAAAACTTTAATTATTTTGCTTAAACAATAAACAAAAATAGTTTTATTCCTTGTTTTTGTTATAATTTCCTTTACAATGCCCTTGTGGCAAATAAAGAACACATTACCATTATTGCAGTTAGATTTTCTTGTTCATTCGATTTTTCTGTAACCCCAGCCCAACTCTTTTTATGCAATTTTATTCTTTCAAATGTCTCCTTCATCCAACACTGATGTCAAATAAAAATTTTCATTATCATTATTATTATTATTATCATTATTATTATTATAATGTTGTCGTTGAGGTCGTTGTTAGTAATTTTTACCCCCTTTTCTCGATTAAAATCCCCTCTGGTGATTTTCTTTTCGTCGTCAGTGTACTTGTTCGCAGCGTCTCATGACCATTAAAAGAAATTAATATTATTAGAGATGGCATCGCTTCAATGTACAATGCCACTGGGTAGTCAGAGCAAATAACTACCGACAGAAATAAGGATTTCTTCTCTCGTCCTTTCTCCGTATTAACTTTTGAGTCACTATTGTGAAAGGTGGAGATGTTCGAATAAAGCATGTCAACATACACGGGCGGTGCCATCGTAACAGTGTCGGACGCTTCGGAAGTCGAGGTACTTTTTGATTCTTTAAAAAGAATATGAACTAAATGCAAGAACAAAATTTAACCTGATCAATGTGGTGAACTTGCAGCTTAGTACTTGCGAGTGGTGTGCGGGAACGCATAACAACCAGGACAGTTCGGTGAACTAGCAATTCGGCACCTGAAGAGGCAACTCTATGTCAGCCAACTGTGATTTATGTCACTGGACTAAGGGTCTGGTTAAGGTGCTTGTGTTTGGTTCAAATTGCATCACCAGGTGGAAAGAAGCTAAACATTGATTACCATAGTTGCCGGCTTCCTCAGAAATGGGGCCAGGGGAAGTTTTCCCTGAAAGGCCAATTGGAAATGACTAATGCTAACAACTTAGACGTGTATTACCGCCTCACCGTCGTACACCATATTTCTGCATGTCATAACAGGTTACTTTATGCACGTAAAAGTATTTTAATATTCTCTCTCTCTCTTTTTCTCTCTCTCTTTTTCTCTTTCTCTTTCTCTTTCTCTCTCTCTCTCTCTCTCTCTCTCTCTCTCTCTCACATAGATAGATAGATAGATAAGTATGTGGATGTGTATCTATGTATATATATGCGTGCGCCTGCACACACACACACACGCACACACACAACACTCATACACACACACGTACAACAAAAACAAACAAAATATACGCGTGTGTGTAATTATTTAAATTATTTAAACTATTGCAGTTTTAATGACGTTTGACAATTAAGCTGCACTATGGGAAACAAATGCTGTCATTGACTTTCATGTGAGAAGAAAAACCTTAGATTTATGGATTAGAAATATTTCTAATAAAGACATTATAGTAATGAGTAAAGAATCCAGAAAGACATCAATAGACGTGAACCAACGTTTAGTTAATCCTTAAACTAATTATAAATTTAATGCGTTTTCGCACACCATTTTTTACTATAGCAGAGTAAAGGATAACGAAGGTGGATATGCATACATATATGCGTGCGTAAGTTTGTACACTGATGTGTACAATACCAGAATGTGTACTAATAGCCGACTGGTTAAAAAGTTCGCTATGCAGTCATGAGGTCATTAGTTCAAAGCTACAGCGTGAAGTCTAAAGCAAGCATTTCTTTTTATGCAAAACCTGGAGTTAGCCCAAGACCTTTGAGAAAACTTACATGGACGGAGCTGTGGAAGTCCGTTGGATGGATTGTATCTGTAATTCAAAAAGTAACGGCTTACCACGCTGATTAATCTTTCTGAGAATTACGTGAAGTATATATATGCCTGCAAAATGCTCGGCCATTTATATGATATTCGGTTGAGTGAACAAACAACTAATTCATCGTGGAAACCGACAGACGATCTCCTTGTGTCGAATATATATGAGTAAATGAATACCGCGAGCAGCTTGGGCGGTTTAAGTCAGCACTAGAAGAAAATCAACCATCTTTGGTTTCATCACGAAAGGTGTTCTTCCATCAGGATAACGATCGGTCTCTTACAGCGAGGATGATATTCCAAAGGCGGGAGCAGTTTGAATGGGAAACGATGCCCCACCCACCATATTCGCTGGACATTGCCCCATTTGATTATCATTTATTCCGCAGTCTTCAAAATCATTTTGGACGACCAAAAAAAATATGAATTCTGTATAGGAGGTCAGAACGGTACTGGAGGAGTATTTTTCGTCACGGACAAGTGAATTCTGGAAGAAGGGCCTTGCAAGTCTGCCAGAGAGATGTTAGAGCTTTGTAGAAAATGAAGGAGAGTATATTTTAGATTAAAAAGGCATTTTGCTTATCTTAATTTTGAAAAATAAAAGAAGTATTAAAAAATTGCATTATTTATGGGATGACCTAATACACACACACACACACACACACACACACACACACACACACACACATGCCCACTTGGATACCGTGTTGATGTCCAAGATTCAACGAAAGATTTCTGTTCAAAGCGACAAACCAGCTCTTTATCTATAAGTGATAAATTTGAAAAATAGAATTAGGTAAAATCTCTCTCTCTCTGCACGCGCACGCGTGGTTGCGCTGGAAGATGACTCCTCAGTCACTGGAGATGGTACTGATGGCGGTGGTTATGGTGACACTCTCTATCGTTGTGGTAGGAAAGACAGTAGTGATAGTGGTGTGTGTAATCGGGAAAAAGAGGTGGTTGCGGGGTTGGTAGTGGTGATAGTGGTGGTGGCACTGATGATAGAGGTGGTTATACATGTGGTGGCAGTGGTAATATTTATGGTTGCAGAAGTGGTACTGCAAGTGGTTACGGTGACGGCAGTCGCAGTGGTAGTGGCGGTGGTAATGGTGGTATTATCTGTAGTGGTAGTGATAATGAAATATAATGCTGACATTTGCAAATAACTTCAACGTTTATATTGTTGTCTGTTTATAGAGATGGGTTTAATATCAACGTAATTATGACGTGATGAATGATGTCAACTAGTATACATACATACACACATAGATGCATATATTCATATATTCATTCTCAGACATAGAGATTGAATCGCACACACACAAATTTATATAGATAGGTGTGGGTGTATGTGCATTATTTATGCTATTAGCATATACACTCTTTCACTTGTTTCAGTCATTTGACTGCGGCCATGCTGGTGCACCGCCTTTAGTCGAGCAAATCGACCCCGGGCTTATTCTTTGTAAGCCTACTACCTATTCTATCGGACTCTTAGTCCGAACCGCTAAGTTACGGGGACGTAAACACACCAGCATCGTTTGTCAAGCGATGTTGCGAGGACAAACACATACACACAAACATATACACACACACACACACACATATATATATATATATATATATATA
>NC_068986.1:114465892-114466696 GCF_001194135.2 Octopus bimaculoides
AGCCTCGGGTCGAGGATTTCGTAAACGGAAACTGAAAGAAACCTAACGTATATATATATACAAAAATAAGAGGAATGACCAGCAAAAGTGAACTCCTATATGCTAGAAATAGATGCCGAATCATCTAACCACGAAAAAAAATATATGTTCTCAGTAAAAATTCAGTGACACAACAGACTGTAAAAGGGCAAGACAAATGAAAAAATACTAAAGAAAAAAACTGGTCATTCCTCTTATTTTTGTGTGTAATATAATTTTAATCTTCGGATTTTTTTAATATGCTAGACCACTGGTTTTAATTGATTAATATCAACTTCTACCCTCATAAATAAATTTTATACAATAATGTTCTCTAACCGGTAAATTAGCGGCAAATATTTATTAACTGCAGAATTATTTCCGGAATTAGCGCGCCAGATTGAAAGGATACACTGAATGTAAATTGTAGAACTCTACACGTGCTCCCTTTCGGATGGACGTCTTGTGTCAAGTTCTAGAAATTATATCGCAAATCGACAGACTGCGCTGACGATCCTGCAGATATTTACTTATTTTCATTTGTCTTGCCTTTTTACAGTCTGTTGTGTCGCTGAATTTTTACTGAGAACATATATTTTTTTTTCGTGGTTAGATGATTCGGCATCTATTTCTAACATATAGGAGTCCACTTTTGCTGGTCATTCCTCTTATTTTTGTATGTAATATAATTTTAATCTTCGGATTGTTTTAATATGCTAGACCACTGGTTCTAATTGATTAATATCAACTTCTACCCTCATAAATAGTTGCCATGATTGATCGCTG
>NC_068986.1:114466862-114468193 GCF_001194135.2 Octopus bimaculoides
TATATACATATATATATTCGGTCATCCCATAAATAATGCGATGTTTTCAATTGCATGAACTAAAAGTCGCAGGGAGACGGGATAAACTACCTTCTTCAAATTGCTATAAAAGCAGGTAGTAATTTTACCTTGTTCTTATTCTTAGTGCAAGTTTTCAAGAGTGTAATTCGATTTTAACACTTATTTTTTTCAAAGCTATAATGGAAGTAACAAAGCATATCTGGCATATTTTACTTTAGGTAACTGATCAAACTGTAACTACATTAGCAGGCGCATGTCCAACCTCTAGCGCCAAAAGACAGAACACGGAACCAAATGCTTGCGATACCAACTTATTGACCACAAAGGCATATTTGTCCTGTGTTTAATCATCAAATCGCTCGAGCAGGACTGACCTGGAGTTAAACAATAACAACTACGAAGTCTGTAAGGAAGGTTCTACACTGTCATCCGCTTCCCATTATTTAAATATCAAAGGAATCTTCCTCAAATGACAGCCTACAGTCAATTTTAAAAGGACGCCTAAGTTAATTTACTCTTATATAGACTGTGTCTGAAGAAGGATGCTATGTTTGTAGTTGCATGGTACGATAAGAGCCGACTACGGCTGAAAACCAAAAACAAAAATAGAAAACAGAAAGCAGAAATGACAACAATAACAACAAAAGATTCTGTTTCAACAAAGCCATATTATACCACACTACATTTCATAAACTACATATATAAACAAATAAAAACTGAGGTTGGCTAAATGATAATACGGGACTGGAGTGCTGCTGAAATAGAATAGGGTGCCACCCCCGTGAATTGGGCATGGGATTTAACAGTATTCTAGGAAGGAGAGGCGATTTGATTGGGAGGGGGTTTATGACACCCACCCCCCACCACCACCACCCCAGCACTCACCCTTCAAAATGCCTGATGAATATATTTATTTCACTCATTTCTATCACTGTCAAGTAAAATAGGGGCTGGGGGTGTGGATCATGTAACCTACATATATACAGATATACATACGTATATATAAAGATAACAAACATGCACAAATATATATATATATATATATATATATACTCTCTCTTTCCTTTCCTGAGCGTCCAATAATACTATCCATATCACGTCCTCACTTTGTTGTTTTTTTGTTTTTTTGTTATTGTTTTTTTGAACTATATATATATATATATACACAAATGTGCACACGCACACACACACATATACATATATACTCACAGACACAGTGCTCTGACAAAATTTTGCATCAAGTAGCTGTCCATAGTTTCAGTCACACTGCTTCGTACACACACACACACACACACACACATACACACACA
>NC_068986.1:114468203-114471358 GCF_001194135.2 Octopus bimaculoides
ACACACACACACATACACACACACACACACATACATACATACATACATACACACATACGTTACATACATACACACACACATGCATAGAAACGAGGTGTGTACATGTGTTTGCACTGGTTGCAGGGGTGGTGGTGGTGGTGGTTGTGTTTGTGTTGTTATTTTGATCCAGGACAGTCCTGTTTAAACAGGTCTATAGTCAAAGGTGAGTCCATTCAGGATAATCCTGTCTTTTTCCAATGTTCAGTAAACTCAGAACCATATAATCTAAGTCATTTTTTAAGATGGTGAAATGTGACTTCAGGAATATTTGGTTGCTATTTCTAACAGGTCGTACGCCCATGTAGATACTCCCTCTTTGATGACACTGATGGTGGTGGTAGTGGTGCTGGCGGTGCAGTAGCTGTATGTATGTGCGTAGAGTATAGATGTGTGTAATTGTATGCGATTAGGCGTGTGTTTGTGTGCGTGCGTGCGTGCGTGTGTGTGTGTGTGTGTGCTTGTGTGCGTACGCATGTGTGTGTGTGTGTGTAGCCAAGGGAAGCGTCGATGTCTTGCAGCTATTATGTCGTTTTCAGATCTGTCACTCGCTTTCTTTTACCACCACCACCACCACCACCACCACCACCACCACCACCATCGCCGTGGCTGCCGCTTCTCAGACACGACTAATCCCATCACCCCCATTCTTTCTGTTTTCCAATCTAATTCCACTCCCACTACCAGTAACAAAACACACCACTACCAACAACAACAATACCGCCAATAGCAAAGCCACCACCGCTGTCAACAACAACAAGAACTATAGCACTACCACTACCACCACCACCACCATCGACATCATGAACTCCACTGCCACTAATAGCATCACCATCACCACCATCAGCATGATACGACCACGAACCATCACCACTACAGCCACCACCTTTGCCCCAATGACTACCACCACCACCACCAACAACAACAACAACAACCCACAGCCGCCTCCCCTGCCACTACCGTAGCCACCACCACCTCCTTCACTACTTCCACTATCTCTAACAACTATGGCCACCAATATCCAAGAAGAAGGAGTAAGTACATATGTACTACTGCTACTACTGTTGTGTAAGAAAGGCCCCTAAAGTTGACACCACAGATCCCTGATAAATTATCTCAGTGTGTGTGGACGTCTGTGAATAGGGAGAGGGAGACTAGTATAAAGTGGGTCTCTCTGAGACTGTGTGATTATGACGATGGCGAGGGGGAATGCTTATAATGGTGACGGCGGTGGTGGAGAATGATGGCGGCTGTGTTGATTAGCGGTGGTGTTCGTAGAGGGGCTTCTTGTTGTTGCTGTTGTTGTTGCTGTTGTTGCGGTGGTGATGGCGGTGATAATGTCGGTGGTGGTCCAGTTGGTGGTCTCAATGAAGGGGTCAGTGTTGTGGTGGTAATAGTGGTTGTTGTTGTTGTTGTTGTGGTAGTGGTAGCTGTGGTGGTGGTAGTGGAAGAGATATTATTAATGGAGGTGTCTGTACTGTCTTTGATAATGATAGTAGTGTTGTTGTTGTTGTTGCTTTTGGTGGTGGTGGTGGTGGTGGTGGAAGATGGAGGTATCTGTTGTGGTTATAGTAGTGATGGTGGTGGTGACACTCCAATGAAAGGGAGGTGGTGTGACACACCCCCTTTATCTACTTTCAGTTGTAATGTGATGAAACCAAATACCTTATGTGTTACAAACAGTACAAACACTGTTGTTGCTGTTGTTGTTGCTGTTGCTGTTGTTGTTGTTGTTGTGGGTGCTGCTGTTGTTGTTGTTGCTGTTGTGGGTGCTGCTGTCATCGTCGTTATTGTTATTGTTGTTGCCGTCTTCTTCGTTACTGTCCTTATTTTCTTGACATGACAATGTCGCTACCCGGCAGTCACAGGCAAGGGAGGGAGAGTCAGAGTGGATGAATCAACTCATTCACACACTTTCCACCCTTTCACTTGCCGTACTTCCCTCTTGATATTCTTCACGTTACGTAGTGAAGGTGCGAATCCCAACACCCTGTTTTCGGTGCGGCATCACACTGCTCGCTGTCCATATCTCGTTTTGTTCTTGCATCTACTTGCCTTTTGAATGTTTATGAAACTTTCAGTGATTGGTAGCGCCATTGTTTTACTACTGTGCACATTGTCCATTGCGGGATCTTTCTGATTTGGTGGACACCATTTTTTATTTAGTGTTTATTTAGTGTGATTTCTACCGAAACACTTTAAAATTTTGCATACTTGAATATTTTGTCTTATAGAACAGAGAAAATTTGTTATATTCGAAGTTATTTCATGTTAAAAGTTGTCGTATTTCGGTCATTTCAACCAATCACTGACGTCTATTGAAGTGAAAACAATTACTGCTGTGGATTGTAAACAACACGTTGTGACGGTGTAATGGGATCTTTTCCCTTGAATAAAATTAGTGCCTCTGTTTGTCAACAACAACTATCGGCGGTACTGTTATTTATGACATCGGTGAGGGGAATGCTTATAATGGTGACGGCGGTGGTGGGGAATGATGGCGGTTGTGTTGATTAGCGGTGGTGTTCGTACAGGGGCTTCTTGTTGTTGCTGTTGTTGTTGGTAGTAGCTGCGGTGATAATGTCGGTGGTGGTCCAGTTGGTGGAGCTTTTTTCTCTTTTTTTCCTTCCATTCTCTCTTCCTGTTTTTGACTTGATGTATCTCCTCTTTCAAATCATACACATCTCTCCTCCCTCCATCTATCCAATAATATTACCAACAAATGCCCAAATTTTAATTCACACCAAAAAACCTCCTCAATCGAGCAACACTATTTACAAGGCTCAATACTTGGAATGATCAAATATAACTACCATTGGAACTCACACACCAAGTACAAGAAACTTCTTCACTACTTATATACACTATTCTGCTTGAATAATGGAACTGCAAATACAATATCCTTATGTATCTCACTTCTACTTTCATTCTCTTACTTCCTTCTGTATTTCATATGTTCTCTACAATAATTAATACTCAAACATTTTCTCGTACCGTCTCTGATGAAGGGATGTATAAAATATCCCGGAAACAGCTGTAAGACTTTTTCATTATAAATGTTCTGAAAACTATTTACAGCCTTGGATTTTTTTTTTATCTCATTCTGTCAATTTATATAT
>NC_068986.1:114471427-114488027 GCF_001194135.2 Octopus bimaculoides
AGATAGATAGATAGATAGATAGATAGATAGATAGATAGATAGATAGATAGATAGATAGATAGATAGATAGATAGATAGATAGACGGACAGACAGACAGACTAAATAGATATCAATTGCGCATCTTGATTCAGGTAATATACGATATATAGTACTTTATGTCTTGCTTGTGTATTTTATTAGATGTGGTGTTTTATGTATTTACTGCATTGAATTCTTTTTCTGTATGCTTCTTTGGCTTGGTCTGCTTAGTAGGTTTGATTCCAGTTGTTGATCATTCTGTAGATTTCTTTTGTTTAATGCTTCATTTGTATGAGGGTAATCGAAATGTTTTTTTATAAGCAGAGACTTCGCCATTGACATTTCAGATCTGTGGTCATTCATTATCCCTAATGCAAAGAGCAGGCATTTATCGGTGTCTTTGGTATTGACGAACATGCTATATTTCTTATTTCTATTACAGTATTTATAACTATAAACTCAGTTTCTGTAGCACTAGAATTCTTTTTTTATTTATAATGAACATTAGACGGTAGGACAGAGATGTTTTGTAAGGATTTCCTTAATATCATAACGTATTCCACTGTATCCATAATGACTTATATCCCCAATATATACGGTTTATATTGTATGTTTATGCTTTGAGAGAAACCAATTTTCTTTCCTGTAGTAGCTATGTAGTACGGTGAAAACGTAGGCAGCAATGGAAAACTCATAGCTCATCCACCTGCTTGTACAACTTGTTATGGCTTATAAACAAACCACACATTAAGTATTTGCGAACCAAATATGCTATTGAATACATGAACATATGATTAACAAAATGCACACTAGCTATTGAGAAGAAGAACATATGATTAAAAAAGTACTCATAAGACAGAACAGAAAATGTCTTACAGACAATTATATATTAGCATTAATTATATATTACAAAAACATTATAATTAAAAACTTCATTATCAGAAACAAATAACAGGCTTGCAAACCTGGGAATGCTGCAAATGTGATTTACAAATTTAATTGCAATTGTGAAAATTGTATACTTCCCTCTAACATTTTCCCAGTAAGTGGAACAATCTTTTCCCGTTTCACCATGCACTTACAAGAAGCAATTGCAACGAGCTATATCACACAGCATAAAACTTGACTGGAAAACAACAGTCAACATTACAACCACCTTTTACAAAATTGAGTACAAAATTGAGTACTTATGAAAGCAGAGGCCAAAGATCAGAGCCCAAGACAGTTTCTTAAACCTCTGTGAATTATAAGGAGGAAGAAAGTTATCCCCAGATCGAGACCTGGTTCGAATGCTTGCAATAGGATTAAGTCTTACTACCGAGGAACAGGAGATTGCAAAACGATCAAACAGGGAGTCACAGCTCTAACATTATTTCTATGTGAATAAAATGAACGAGGGGACTGGATATTAAATTTGAAAAGTAAAGAAAATATAGAATTGTTCACGTGTTGTTTCTAGTTCTTTCAGTAAACGTTCACCTCCTCAGCTGCAGTTCAAGTTACTTATTTAACGGCACAATATATAAACAGTTGTTGAAATCACGAGAGGCTGGTATATAAATCGACATATGACAGTCAAAGGAAAAGGAGCGGTCACTCTATATACCTCCGAGATATGATAAACTGTCTTAGAGAAGTAGTGAAAAATACGTCCAGAGTGCTCTGTTGGGTGATATGATAAACTGGGATGTCTAAATACATTCCATGATCTATAGGATAGATAGACTTCTATGAACCCAGACAGTGCAATTCTATTTGAACTAAATGAGTTCAACTATTTAGTTCAACTATTTTATCAGTGAGAGTGCGCAACGACTCAACAGGTAGCGAGAGAGAAAGGGGGTACAGGGACAAACAGACAGACACAATAAAACCTCTATAAAATTTGACAAAATGGATCTTGTTCAAAACGGGGGCACCAGTTTTCATTTATGTTCTATGTAGTGTTTTTGGTACCGAAAGACTTTCAAACTTCGTATACTTATCTATTTTGTGTTATAGAACAGAAAAAAATTT
This sequence comes from Octopus bimaculoides, assembly GCF_001194135.2. Lineage (NCBI taxonomy): Eukaryota > Metazoa > Mollusca > Cephalopoda > Octopoda > Octopodidae > Octopus > Octopus bimaculoides. The sequence continues at coordinate 114,473,463 of NC_068986.1, forward strand.
TTGTATTCGAATTTATTTCATGTAAAAATTGTCTTATTTCGATAATTTCTACTAATCACTGACGTCTATTCAGTTGAAAACAGTTAGCGCTGTAACGGTGTATATCGTATTAATCCCCGTTAGTTCTGACATTTCAACTCTAACCCTAACCCTAACCCTAACCCTAACACTAACCCTAACTCTAGAATCCGAACTCTAAAATTGTTACACACATAGATACGCACAGCGTAATTTATTATATAAACAATATATGCGTATAAATTACGATTAAACCGGATGAAATATGTCACAGGGAATAACATTTTTATGACCGGCGAGCAGTAACTCTATTCAGGTGAATAGACGTCAGTGATTGGTTGAAATTACAGAAATACGACAACTTTAACATGAAATAACTTGCGATGTACGTTTTATTGTTAAGAAGACTAAGAGAAAAAGATGTTTTATATGACACATTCTACCAGTGTCCCAAGTTTCAAAGTGTTTCGTTAAGAAAATACTGGTGCCCCCGTTTTGAACAAGATCCGACAAAATTATGAAGAACATGGAAAAGAGAGTTAAGCAATGGTGGATGAACAATGCACCATCATTTCACATACCACGAACAGTACGGTTTCAGTCAGACCCGAAGATATGCCCGCTTTCACCTCTAAACCCCATTCTTAACCATGTTCATTCCTATCATCTCCCATTCATAGAATTTGTTAAGCAGAGCTTCCTTCCCTCTCTCTCTCTTTCTTTCTTTCTTTCTTTCTCACTTTATCTCTCTTACTCTCACTATCTCTTTCTTTCTATCTTTCTTTCTATTTTTCTTTCTCTCTCTCTCTCTCTCTCTCTCTCTCTCTCTCTCTTTCTCTAATCTCACGATCGGCTACAACTAACGGGGGCAAGCTACCTGCCTTTCCTTGGCAAATGAAAATGGTGGAGAGAACGATTTTCATAATGGCGTTTGAATGTTTCAGAACACTCGCACTTTCTCTCTCTTTCTCTCTCTCTCTCTCTCTCTCTCTCTCTCTCTCTCTCTCTCTCTCTCTCTCTCTCTCTCTCTCTCTCTCTCTCTCTCTCTCTCTCTCTCTCTCTCTCTCTCTTTCGATCTAAAAAGGGGAAACAGATTTACAGATATATACTGATTTTACAAGTGTATATAATACGTTGAAATCAGTGTATGTAAGATGTATCGTTCAATGGTTGAGTTATTTTCGACGCGCAACCATATACACGCATCGCCATAACAAAACAGAGAGAGAGAAAGAGAGTGAGAGAGATAGACAGAGACAGAGACAGACAGACAGAATACAAAATAAATATTCAACTCCAAGATCCGTATTTAGTTCCTTACTCAGCTGTTATTAGATAGATGGGCAGACAGACAGACAGATAGACAGACAGACAGACAGACAGACAGACAAACAGATAGATAGATAGAGATAGATAGATAGATAGATAGATAGATAGATAGATAGATAGATAGACGGACGGACACAGACACACAGACAGACAGATAGATGATAGATAGATAGATAGATAGATAGATAGATAGATAGATAGATAGATAGACGGACGGACACAGACACACAGACAGACAGATAGATAGATAGATAGATAGATAGATAGATAGATAGATAGATATACTGGTGTGTGTGCGCGCACGAGTGTAAGTAAATATGTAGCTATACATATACATACCCACATATACATAGAAGCACACACACACACTCTCTCTCTCTCACACACACACACAAACACACACACACATACGTGAGTTTTTCTGTGTTAGTCGACAGGTATGTCATTAAGTAGATAAATAGATATTCACATGCATACAAATATATATACGTCTGTACATAAACATACATACACACACACACATAGACACACACATACGAACGCACATATATATATATATGTATGCATGTATGTATACAACAGACACCAGTAGAGTCTAGTGGGTGAACGTGTATGTGTGAGTATATAGATGTGTGCGCGGGTGTGTTTGGGCTAAATTTAGCCAAGTACATAGTCAAAATTCCTGTTATCCAAATTTCGTTGAAAGAGGAACAAATCTCTGCCTTATACTCACAGATAACTTCCCATATACACGCACTCTTCACCTAACCTAACATCTACATAACACTCTGCCTTCCCCCACATGCTGTTTGTCTCCCCCTCTCTCTCTTTCTCTATCTCTCTCTCCCCACTCTCACTTTCTCGTGCGCGTGCAGGCTCTCTCTCAATTTAGCTCTCCTTCTATTTCTTTTATTGTCTCTCACTATGTGTGTGCATGTGTGTATACATGTGTGTGTATGTGCATATATAGCTGCTTAAATAGTTGTATATAAGCAAATATATCTATATATATTGCGTGTGTGCGTGTGTTGAGAAAAGATAAATACATTCTTAAACATACATACTCATATAGACATACATACTCATATAGACATACATACATACATACTCATATAGAAACACATACACACTCAAGACTGTTCCCAACGAATGATTTCGACGGAGATTTGGTCTTAGAGTGATGTATATATGTAGTCCAACACTCGCACGCGCGCGCACACCCGCACACACACACATACACACACACACACACACGCATACACACACGCATACACGCGCGCGTACAAATGTATAAACATACATACATACATACATGGGTTTGATATGTGCAGCGCACGAAACACTCAGCCTTCGAATCACTTATATAGCTTTCACTCCTCTCTCTTCTCTCTGTCCCTTTCTTTCTCTCTCTCTTTACATATACGCAGGTATGTGTGTATGTTTGTGTATATACTTGTGTATACAAGGAAACGCACACTCATATACGTGTGTGTGTGTGTGATTGTGCTGCATATACTCAGTATAATGCGCATACATAAATGTGTGTCTACAAAGACACATCTATACGCATATAATAATATATATACATATATACACATATATGTACATATATATATGTATATATATATTCATACACATGCACACATACCCGCTCATACATACATACATACGACTGCATATATACATACATACGACTGCATATATCAGTCATGTCCGTTCGAAGACAAATACTTTTTCGGACTGGTTTAACCGGGTTGGGAGTTTAGGTGAAAATCAGGACATACTGAGCTGGCAGGATGGGGTGTGGGGGGAAGGGATGGGGAAGTTGAGCTAATAAGGTTAGTTGGACTGTGGTAGAAGTAATGTAGAGAAATAGAAGTATAGGCAGTAGTTAAAGTGTGGTGAAGAAGAGGCGGATGGGGTGGAGTTGGTTGAATAATGGTAGAAGCAGAAGAGAGATAAAAAGGCTATAGTTTAAGATAGGTGAGTTAACTAGATTGTGGTAGAAGTACAGGTATCGGGATGGCAAAATAAAGGTAAAGAGGCAGCGGATGATGGGGGGGGGTAGTAGGAATGTGATAGAAGTATTGAAGGTATAAAACGGAAAAGAAATGGAGATGTCTGGGGGAAATTAGCTTTAAAGTAGAGGGTTGGGTTTAGGTGGAGGTAGAAGTACTGTAAATAGAGAGGGGGAGGAGAGGTAGAAGTATTATAGGTATATACTACAAAGAGTACTATAGAGTACATGAAGTACCACGGATAATAGAAGTGAGGGCGTGAGGAGGGTGGTGATTGCTTCAAAGTAACTGGGTAATCGGAGTGGGTAAAAGAACAATAGGGCAGAGAGGTAAGGTAGAAGTACTATATTATATAGAAGGGAGGGTTGGTAGAACTGAGGTAACGAGAAGAGGAGGGTGGTGGCTTAAAAGTAGCTATCTTAGTCGGACTGGGTAAATGTATAGAAGAGCGTAAGGTAAAGTTCAAAGTGTAAGGATGCTGGTGATGGTGGTAAATTGACTTTTAGTCTTTCTCTTTCTCCTATATTAGCCCTGCATCTGCGTTGTGTGTCGCTGCATTTGTATGCATTCGTTGAAGGACGTCTGAGTGAATGCTTGTAGACGTGTTTGTGCGTGTGTACGCCAGTGTCTTTGTGCACGTTTGTGTGGCTGTGTGTATTGGTACGTTTGTTTCTTTCTTTCTGCGCGTTTATGAGTGTTCAATTCATGTTAATACTGGTGTGTGTGTGTGTGTGTGTGTGTGTGTGTGTGTGTGTGTGTGTGTGTGTGTGTGTGTGTGTGTGTGTGTGTGCGTGTGCGTGTGTGTGTACATAGGGTGATAAGACCACCGAAGCACTATCCAGTTATTGTGCAGATGGATGTTATAGTGACCTACAGTCCATCTAGATGTACCATACCATAAGGTACAGTTTCTAGCTGTATGTAGGTACTACAGGGATACAGTCCACCTAAGTTGTAAGTAGACACCACAGTGAGTTAGTCTACTTCGTTAGTTCATGTAACTGTAGGCACTACAGTGAAGTACAGTCCATCTAGCTGTAAGCAGGCACCATTGTGAAATACAGTCAGCCTAGCATTTTTCATGAATATCTCCTTTTTCATGTACGGTGTAATTTAAGAGATTTAGCTGCTGTATCTAGGAGGTCGAGCGAATACGTAAGGTGCCTTCATTATATGATGGTAGCGGCGGTAGCGGCGGTAGCGGCGGTAGCGGCGGTAGCGGCGGTAGCTGTGCGTTAGATATGAAAGTAGTGCGGTGATAGAATGTGATGATTGTAGTATAATGGTGGTAGTTGTGTGGCTGCTACAGAGGTGTAGTTGTGATAAAGGTGTGGTAATGATAAAAGTACAACGGTAGTAATTGTACAGGGGTGAATACAGTAGTAGAGGTGGTAGTAGTAGTGGTGTGGTGATGGTGGTGGTGAAGGTGTGGTTGTAATGGCAGTTTATATTTGTTGTGATTAGCGAGGTGTGGGTGTTAGTATTTGTTGTGGTGAGTTTTGGTAATATGTGGTTGTTTATAATGTAGTAAGGATGGTGGGGTGAATGATTATGGTAACGCTATGGTGGGTGATGGTGGTGGTTATGTGGGGGGGAGGTGATAACAGAGCGGTGTGTGGTTGTGATGCGAGTTGATGGTATTGATATGGGGTGGGATGTGGTGCTAGTAGTGGTCTGGTGTGTGGTATGTAGGAGTAGTAGTGTGGTGCGTGAGGATAGTTTTGTGTGTGTGTGTGTGTCTGTGTGTGTCTTTGTCTTGTGTGTGTGCCTGTGTGTGTGTCTTTGTGTGTGTGTGTGTGCATGTGGCTGAGGTAATATGGTGGGTATTGTAGTCATAGTGGTAACATGAGGTACGGTGGGTGTATCGTGTGGTTTTAGTATGGTGTGTGTGTGTCTGCTCGTGGTGTACTGTGTACGTGATAGTGGTGTTTGGTCTGTGGTAGTGTGTGTTTGTAGTGGTATGGTACGTTGAGATCATTGTTTAGTGTGTGTGTGTGTGTGTGTGTGGTTGTGTTGTGTGGGGGTCAGGGTATGGTGGTAGCGATGTGATGTATTATCGTAATAGTTTGGTGTGTGGTGTAGTGTGCCATTTGTTAGCGGTAGTGATGACAGTAGTAGGGTGGAGGTGGTGGCGGTGGTGGTGGTGGTGGTGAGTGGTATATATGTCGTGTGTGAAGGTAGTTTGTGTGAAAGTTGTATGGCGTGTGGTGATATTGGTGGGGTTAGGGTTAGTAGTATTGGTGGTAGTATCATTATGGTAGCGTTGTGTAGTAATACAGAGATGGCCGATGCTGTAGTACATACAAAGCAAAAAGCAAGTGTTTGAATAAAATAGGACAATGAAAGAAGTGGGGGCGTCATGATGATGATGATGAAGTGGCGGGGGTGGAATTGGTTGTTGGAAAGATGGCAGAGGAGGAGTGAAAAAGAATAGATGTTAGAAAGTAGTGTGAGGGAGAGGCTGGGGAGGCTGGATATAAATGTGATGGAAAGACCAGGAGGAGGAGGAGGAGGAGGAGGAGGAGGTGAAGTGAATGCTGGAGTGATGGGAGAGCAAGGAGGAGGAGGAGGGAAGGTGGATGTTGGAGTGAAAAGACGGAAGTCCGATCATGGCTAAAACAACATCCACAGGATTTCTAGATCCAAGTACGAGTAGCAGTGGTAGATGGGCTTCTAAAGGGGTAGGAGGGATATCGATTGTCATAGTGATGATGTTTAGCCCAAGGTCAATTTTGATCAAGTAGATCCATGATCGAAAGTCATTATAGCCGTGACCATCTCGTTATTTTTTGTTTGCTTTGTTAGTAAGTGATCTTTTGTTTTGTTTTCCTTTTTTGTTTTTTTGTTTTAGAGATAATTTATCTAGGATCACAATTAATGTCTTCTTTTTGATAAACAGCAGGGTGTGGTTCGAGGAAAATGTAGTTGCTATCTTTAGCAACTTGCGTTCTTATGATGAGGTTCCCCTTTACCTCATCTTATGTACGTGAGCACGCGCGAGTGAGTGTACTCACGTTCGCGTGCTAGCGCATGCGTGTGGATGCACCATCATCATCATCATCCAGAAGAAGTGAGATGAACGAGTCTGCTGCGCCTAGGAAGAGATGCTACAAAACCAAACAGCTCCGAAGTTCGGAGGCGGTAGTGGTTGAGAAGACGGAGAGAGGAGACACAGTGAGTTTGTAAGTCATAGAATGGAACACAGATTCTAAGTGTGCGGCAGCAGCACATTCCAGGGCAAGTGTCCATTGTGAATTTCAACTGGACTTTGCAGGTCAATGATTATTAGGACTGGCTCCGGAAAGAAGGACCAGCCTATGAGACAGAGAGAAGGGAGAGAAAGAGGAGAGAGACAGGAAAAGAAAAGGAAAGAGAAGAGAGGAGGGAAGAGAGGAGGAGGGTAGAGAGAAGGAGGGATAGAGGAGGGGGGAGAGAAGTCGGGGAAAGAGAATGCAGAGCTTGGTGAGTATCAAAGCTAATGCTGAGGAGCATTGCTTGGTTGAGTGTAATAGAAGAAACATTCTCTAAGGCGGCAAGTTGGCAGAAATGTTAGAATGCTTAGCGGCATTTCGTCTGCTGCTACGTTCTGAGTTCAAATTCCGCCGAGGTTAACTTAGCCTTTCATCCTTTCGAGGTCCATTAAATAAGTACCAGTCACGCACTGGGCCGATGTAATCGACTCAATCCCTTTGTCTGTCCTTGTTTGCCCCTTCTATGGGGATGTTCAACAGACTTGAACATCCCCACAGGGTTATAGAAAAAGCGCAGTGACAGGCTGATCTGTTCAATGAAAACAGTGGCCTGCGAAGTTTAGCCGTTTGTATTTGATTATCTGGATGATGCGCAGTAAAGATTTGTAAAGAACTTGTTTGCTATATGTTCGGCATAAAAGATGTTAAAGACCTTGTGCAGAAGTCGTGTGTGTGTGTGCGGTCCAGTAGTCGCTGTTCGGTTATTGTAAGAAACCAGCATCCAGAGCCGTAGAGCAGAACAGATTCCACTGTAGCACGAAACAAGTGTAGTTTTAAACTACGAAACAGCTTTGGTGCTTTCCGAATTTTCTTATAGCTTGTTGCTGACCATGTTATCACTATACGAATGTTGGCATTTGTAACAGGTAGAGCGAATACGAAAGTCCAGGTAGTAGAAATCAGCAACTGATTCAATGAGCCCTGGTGAAAGTGGAAGATACCTACACAAACATTTTCACCAAAGATTACAGTCTTTATCTTCGAGCGGTTTACTGAGAGATCAACTCCAATAAAAGCCGACTCCAGGTTTGTGAGGAGAGTTTGAGAATTTGTGATTCCATGTGAGACGAGTGCGATGTCATCTACAAAGTCGAGGTCAGTCAGGTATGATGCTAGATGAAGTGAACCTTTGCGAGGACGGAGTGTCATACCCCGTTCAGACCAAAACTATAATGAAAAGGTGTTCCGAAAAAATGGGGATCAATCAGAATACGGCTTGATGTCATTCTCAGCCATACTTTTCAAGCGTATCATGCTCAATTGCATCCGAAACTCTATCGAAACACTACTCAAGCCAAACGAAAAGAGCTTTCGCAAAAGCCGCTCCACTCTTGAACTCATTTTAACTCTTCGTCGACTCATTAAAATCATCTCAGCAAAGAAAAACGGATGTTTGTGCGCCGACTTTGTGAATATCACCAACGCTTTTCACTCTGACAACCTTCAGCGAATCTTTCAGATTCTCTCTGCTCCCGACACATTTACAGTCGGTGCTCACAAAACCAAAACCAATTTATTTACATATCGACAGATATGTAGAATAAACAAGCCCTTAGACTAACGTTCCAATTATTTACATTTGTATAAAAGCTTGCTCGTTTGTAGAGTCGTTAGAATATCGGATGGTCAACTTTCTCTTTCATCCCCTCAGTTTTGATTTTACAAAAAGTACGTCCGGTACTATAGTCAATTGTTCTCTTTAACTCATTCTTTGAAACTGTCTCCTCTGGAAGTAATCGACTGTAGATGGATGGCCAATATATGCCGTATAAGGCGGCGAGCTGGCAGAAACGTTAGCACACCGAGCGAAATGCTTAGCGGTATTTCGTCTGCCGTTACGTTCTGAGTTCAAATTCCGCCGAGGTCGACTATGCCTTTCATCCTTTCGGGGTCGATAAATAAAGTACCAGTTACGCACTGGGGTCGATGTAATCGACTTAATCCCGTTGTCTGTCCTTGTTTGTCCCCTCTATGGTTAGCCCCTTGGGGGCAATAAAGAAATACAATATATGCCGTATACATCACGACAGCGCTCCTATAACTCAAAATATTTAGGAGCCCATGGTATGGCAAGCTAATATGCAGTTTACCATCGTAAAAAATGTGAACGTAAACTATCCTAAAACATGAAAATAAATTACAATAGAAACTGGAAGTGACGACAGTGACATAGTAAAATTTTATTACAAGAAAACAAAGAACTCCGTCATTATTCCATGTCCACAAAAAATCTACATCTATAGTACATTCTAGTGCTATGTTAAGTACTTTAGAAATAGTAGCTGAAAGGGATACAAACAAAAAAATACTGCTTGATGTGATATTGCCAAGAACGTTTGTTGGATTCCCTACGTTGGTCTCGAACATGAAGTTGTCAACCATTCACTCAATTTTATTGGTCCAAATGATGACAGCATCCGTACACAGACGATAGAAGAGTGATGGATGCTCGCCAAGAAGAAACTTAGACGAAAATGTGGGACTAATGATTTATTTACATCATATCTTCATGCGCGTGTGAGGTAAAACAAATTTAGAGATTGTGAAAATCTATTCACGAAAACCTTTTCATGAATCAATGTTTTCCCGTAGATGTAATTGCTTTCATCTTATAAAAAATATATATATACGATTTTCATGTTATAATAAATATATGTATGTTTTGTGCATTGGTTATGTCACATATGCTGTGTACATAAAATTATGGGATATCACTGTCGCCATTTCCAGTTTCTTAGCAATATGCATTCATTTTTTGTGCCGATAAACTGCATGTTATGATATGTGCATATATCTGCGTGTGTGTGTGTGTGTGTGTGTGTGTGTGTGTGTGTGCGTGTGTGTGTGTGTGGGAGAGAGAGAGAGAGAGAGAGAGAGAGAGAGAGAGAGAGTAAAGAAATTCATTAATAATCTTCCATACATTATCTGTTGTAAGCATTGTGGATAATAAGGCTTCGTTGGATTGACATCTCGTTTGAGAGTGAGAAATTATAAGTAAAACTACGAGATTTGAGGGATCAATTTAGTGCGCTGAGGGTCGCCATTAATTGATGTATGGGAGGATATCAAGTGAAGAGAGCAAGGTGACGAATGAAAGGGAAAGTTTCGGGCAGGAAGATAGACGAATATATCATTGAAACAACGACTAAACTAGGCCCAGTTAAGGCGACAAGGTTGAAATATTTGTGGGAGGAGAGCGACAGGAAGGTAGGCAGGTACAATAAATGAAACAGCCATAAAAATAGGGCTACCGCTGCCATGACAGTAATGTGAGGAGATGTAAGCAGAGGTGTATACACGCCACTACTGACACAAAGAAAATAAACAGCTTAAGAATTTCCCTGCCTTAATACTGAAGTAGAATATTTTATAGGAGTAGCTGTGTGGTAAGTAGCTTGCTTACCAACCACATGGTCCCGGGTTCAGTCCCACTGCGTGGCATCTTGGGCAAGTGTCTTCTACTATAGCCTCGGGCCGACCAAAGCCTTGTGAGGGGATTTGGTAGACGGAAACTGAAAGAAGCCCGTCGTATATATGTATATATATGTGTATGTGTGTATGTGCTTGTGTGTCTGTGTTTGTCCCCAAAAAATCGCTTGACAACCGATGCTGATGTGTTTATGTCCCCGTAACTTAGCGGTTCGGCATTTTGGTCAGTGCAAAAGGGTTATAAAACCGTCGCGAAGTATCGTTCGATTTAAACTACAATTACTTTCAATATGGTGACACAATTCACACGTAACAGCAATACCTCGGAGCGAGGCTGAGGTTTCTTTCTTACTAGACAAATACCACATAAGATGATTTCATTTTACTTTTTTCAACAAAAAAGGATTTTTGCAAGAAGCCAGTATCTTTACGGTTGAAAACTAAATTCAAAATTAATCTATATTGTTATCTTTTAACGAACGTCCTGTACTACCTCAAGAAGGAATTAAATTTATATAAATATTAGTAACTGCACATGTTTTTGCATTTATATTTTTAAATGTTATATTCCATTAGTTTATAGTACATTCTACAAACATTATATATTTCTGTACAATTTTTTTCGGTCAAACAATATTTGTATTACGCTCCTTCTCAAGAAAACACTATTTATGTACAGAACCGGTTTGGTTTGGTTTGGTTTGTTTAGTTTGTCTTTCTTGTCTTTTTCTTTGTGGTTTCATCACTGGAGCAAAAACAGCACCGATGGCCTTTTCCATGCTCTCCAAGATGAATGAATGAATGAATAAAGGAAGGAAGGAAGGAAAGAAGGAAGTTATTCTGCGACAAAACACTTGGCCCGGTCGGTGGGGTTAAACTAGGCAACGAATTGAGCGTACCATCCCAGAACAGAACCTGTCCCCCTGACGAGCTTCCCAACTGCTTCTGTCCACTAGATTTCACTCGCCAGTCTTGACACATGACATTTGACCAAGGGCCGTTTACCAAACCTCGTAACTTCAAAGCGAACTCCTATGCACAAACTCATGCTGGCTTCAGTTACAAATACAGAAAACAAGAAAACCACAGCAAATTCATATTGAGAGTTCGCAATGCTAACGGTACGAAAATTTCTTTAAAAACTACTTTTCCCTGTGTGGTAGATTTACGAAAATAGTAACACCCTCTAAGCCAATTGCTAATATAGTTCAGCCCAAACGAACAGGTAAATACAGTTGATGAAACAAGAACATTTCTTTCTCTCGCTGATTACACGATGCTACATGAAACAAGTATAAGACAAAACAATTGATACACTAATAATATTTGTATTTTAATTTGTATTTTACAAACAAGCAGAGCGCACTCAGTTTTTTTTATATAACCTAAACATATGTTCTTTTCTACTCCAGGCACAAGGCCCGAATTTTCTTTTGGAGGGGGACCAGTCGATTAGATTGACTCCAGTAGGCAACTGGTACTTAATTTATCGACCACGAAAGGATGAAAGGCAAAGTCGACCTCGGCGGAACCTAAGCATATATTGCAAGAGGTATTACGAAATATTCGAGTGTGCGCGCACATGCCGTATGTATGTGCTTTATAAACTATATTGACACTCGGACTTCCCATATTGAATTCTTTACTTAGTAGACTAACCATGTTCCTATGAACTGGTAACCCCAGGATTATATAAATATATATACATATACACCAACTTAACATGGATGTCTTATTAAAACACCGAATACTGGCTTTGTGAGAACTTCTCATATAGGTACTTGGTGCAGAAAAATTACACGCATAGATCGTAGCAGATGAGAATCGTCTGTCATGGGCACCGGAACTTCTATATCACGTGATTTCATTCTATTAGAAACCATGAGTGGGAGGCGTCCGGTCGCCGCATGCCAGCTAAACCTCACTGCTAAATTTTTAATAAGCTTTCTGGCTATTTGCAACATCAGCGTCTGAAAAAATGCTGATATTCTATATATCGTAGCAGCAAATGTAATATGCATAACACACATATAAAATACAAATGGAACTAATAACGCAGTATTCAGTGTTCTAACAAAACATTCATGTTAAGTTGGATATACTTCCTACCCACCTCCTCTTTTCGTTGATACCATTCCACCCACCCACATCCTATCACCACCCACACAACACCCCCACACACTAGCACTGACCACATCCCAGTACCCACACCACACTCCATCATCCGCACACTCACATACCATCATCCACACACACACACCCACACACAATCTTCAGTAGAATCACCACACATACCACTATATGAGCAACCACACGTTACAGATGCACACACTTCCACATGCACACACCCACACACATCAAAGTCACTAGCCCCTATTCATATACACCATTCTCACATACACACACGCACACACCTCTTCATGTGGGATCACCCTCACTTTATTATCTCCCTTTCTTCTAACTTCTTTCAAACTCCTTTTGTAATCAGCCACCATCCTAAATCTACAGGGTTTTTTTGTTTTTTTTTTTCATTCTCTGTTCATTTTCTCTTATTCCTTTCTGCTGAAGAGCGTATGCTCGAAACGTAAAAGCCTTTTTCATTTTACCGAGGGTCAAACTAATACACCTCCATTTTGTTCATACACCTGTCTTCGTCTTTTGTTTTTCTATAAATTTCAACTACAAAAGTAGACAGACAGACAGACAGACAGACAGACAGACAGAAAGATAGATAGATAGATAGATAGATAAATAGATAGATAGATAGATAGATAGATAGATAGATAGATAGATAGATAGACATAGATATATACATATTATACAGATTCACACAGAAATACGCACACGCGCGCGCACACACATACACACACACACACACACACATATATATGAGTTACCTCTTCCTACCCAGCATAGATTCCATCAAATATTAATAAGAACACGGTCAAGCTGTTTAAATCTAACCCCAGGCTGGAGCTCCGGTGTCGGCTAGTTGGGCTTCGGCGTAAAATAGGGAACAAAGTATAATGTTAACCCTTCCATATATGGATGCTGCGACTAAATCTAATCCTAACAAGGTGACCAAACTTGCCACTAATTCCGAAACCCTTAATGCGCACGTCTCCACCCACCTACCCCACAGCGGGTATGCTGTATCGCCATGCGACATGCAACTACCACACAGGAGCCCTCTGTGACCGACGCTGACCTACCAGCCACCGAGCACCACCAGTGACTCCCTCTGGTTTGGGCCTGCACTGGAGTTATTGTCTGTCGGTCTGGGAAATCCTGTCCTTTGAAAAGTATATATATATATATATATATGTATGTGTATGGTCCGGTTTCTGTCCCACTGCGTGACATCTTCGGCCCGTGCCGACCAAAGTCTTGTGAGTGGATTTGACAGAAAAAACTGAAAGAAGTCTATTGTACGTATGTGTGTGTGTGTTTGCGTTTGTCCCCCCACCCACCATCACCACATAACGATTGGTATTGGTTTGTTTACGTCCCTGTAACTTAGCGGGTCAGCAAAAAGGGATTAACAGACTTTAAAAAAATAAGTACTGTGGCCGATTTGGCCGATTTCATGTCCATTGATTACAACAAATAAAAGATAAAAGTTACGCACGAGTTTGGTCGGAGACGCACGCCGTATGCACACGCGAACACACACACAAAACACACACAAAACACACACAAAACATACGCGCGCGCGCGCGATCATAAGAAAAAACGCCTAATATTTTATCTGTTGTCCAAATAAAACAAAGTCTGAAAATAAAAAGATGATGATGATGATGACGATGATGACGATGATGATGATGATGATGACGATGATGACGATGATGACGATGATGATGATGATGATGATGATGATGATGATGATGATAATGATGATAGGGGCTGGTGCTGAAGGTAATAATAATGGCGATGATTGTTATTATGCCGTTTGTAATTATGTAATCTACCTCTTACATTTCTCTGACGTGGTGTATCTAGAACAACGTTATCCAGTCAAGCCTTCCGTTTTTTTTTATATATGACGTTAGGGTGTAATTCGAGGAAGATTTGGCTGCTATTTCTAGCAGACAACGCATAGACTTCACAGTTCCGACCGCGCGAAAGTGTGACAGTCTGTTTTAATACTGCTAAAGATAAAAAAAAGTTGTCGTTGCTGTTGTTGTTGCTTAACCCCATGTCAGCTTTAATCCGACCGATTCGAAATAAAAGACATTCCAGCCGTGATCACCTTTTTTATTTCTGGTTATTCTGTCTACGACTACAATGACTCGCCTGTGCTTTTTTAATGATGGAAGGTTGTGCTTTGAGCAAGATTTCGCTGCTATTTCTTACAGGCTGATTGAACTGGGAGCATGTGTAAGTACCCGCGTTGGCTGGTAATGATGGAACTAGTAATGATGGAAACTGGTGTTCTGAGGAGCAAGTGGTATACATGGAAGGGAAGGGTGTGTGGAGAGAGAGAGAGAGAGAGAGAGAGAGAGAGAGAGAGAGAGAGAGAG
>NC_068986.1:114491066-114493191 GCF_001194135.2 Octopus bimaculoides
TGCGATAGGTTCACACACACACACACACACACACACACACACACAGAAAAGAATTACACTTGAGTACAGACACACGCACACGAAGATAGAAACACAAAGAGAACTACGTGGACACACCTTTAAAAAATCGCGCACACACACACACACATTTGGGATGAATTCGATCACACGGCAGAGAAAAGAAAACGCACGCAGACAGACCACACACACAGATAAACAAGCTTGGGTAAACATAAACATGCAAAGAGCTATCACATTCATACACATTAACATGTATTTACACATTTATATACACTTTATATGATAACGGCTATTAGCTAGCAATGTACACAACAAAATAGTTGGGATCTTTCAAAGAACAGGCGATCGAATCTTATTTGCCCCGTCATCTTCCGTTCATTTAAATAAGTTTGCTTTATATATTTATGAATCTCTCAGCTATTTCGACGATGACGATTCAATCAACCGAGTTACCAACTCATTGAATGTGTAAGCCGCTTAGTGCTCTACAAAAAGTTATCTTTGCCATAGCCCTCTGGCGGAATTCGTGTGACACGGAGCGAGACAAAACTGAACCTTTGAATAAATCATAGTCCATCTGACACAATTTCCGTCAACCCATTTTCACTGAGTGGGCTCGGGTGGTTTCGATGTTGTTGAGGACACTAAGATGCCAGGCAGGAGAAGCGAATCTACGACAACGTAATACAGAGCGAATGTCTTAACCATTCGGTCATGCTTCCATACACACAATCAACCATTATCATAGAATTCACATGTAAGTCAGTAAAAAGTCTCCTGAAATAGGACATATATATTCTTTTCTACTCTGGGCACAAGGCCCGAACGTTTTGGGAAGGAGGCCATTCGATTAGATCGAAACTCAGTACGCAACTGGTACTTAATTTATCGACTCCGAAAGGATGAAAAGCAAAGTTGACATCGGCGGAATTTGAACTCAGAACTTGAAGTCAGACGAAATACCGCTAAGTATTTCGCCCGGCGTGCTAACGTTTCTGCCTGCTCGCCGCCTTAGAACATATATATTACACCTAATCACAAACAGAAAATGTTACAAAACACATGAGAGCTAAAAACCTTCTCGTTAACTTGAAACAACAAACCTGTGAACTACAGAACAAAATTCAGAGAACTAGTGTAATGGATGTAAATATGAAAGTTGTGAACTTCATGAGTCAAACTATTGGATCGAACAAAAACTTCTGCATTTTTTCATTGGTTGACCATGTATTCACTGAGCGTCATGGCAAAACATTATCAGACAGAACACGAAACAAAATTAGAAAACAATTCAGTTTAAAACATTAGCATCGTACATGAAAAATTATCTACAGAAGTTTTCCACTAAGAAATTATCGATGGAAATTTTAGTAATCGTTAAATTAAAAACGAAAATTAATACAAAAATAAAACACGTGGAATGAACTACAGAAATTAAAAGGATTTAACTTTTAGGCAATTTTAAAATTCGTCCATGATGATTTTTAACATTTACATCATTCCAACGATCCCATGTTGCCTATTACTAAACGAAGTGACAAACATGTCGTTTCTTTCAGAAAATGGAATTGAGGTTTTGAAATGCTAACGGAATTAAGAATGTCATTCTTCCAAACCAAACATAAGGACATAATAAGTTTATATGGAATACCTTTGATATAAAATTATTAAACTCCAACACAATAGGATTTTCAATACAACATTATTGGGAGAAAACCTGTTCCATATGCATATAAGCATGTGAGGGGTGAGAAAGTACGATGCATTCTCTTCTTCGACTCGGAAAAGGTCTTTAACGGTTGCCAAGAGAAGTCATGTGGATGGTTCTTCATGTGTTTGATTGCCCGACCCCACAGCACGTCACTGCTTCAAGTATCATCGAATCCAAGTCTCAAAACTGTTTCCAATGTTATATGTGTGTGACTTTCAAGTATCTACACTCTTCTCCTTGTATTTGTCTGCGATGCCTTCTAAACTTCTCCGAGACAATCCGAGTATTGCTATCAAATACCATTTCAGTGATTCGATCTCAATGATGCTCCAATCTCCAATGCAACTCATACCTTTAATGCACATGTGACAATGCTACCTCTGACTCACACAT
>NC_068986.1:114494642-114496555 GCF_001194135.2 Octopus bimaculoides
CAAACACGGAAGCACGAAATTACGAAACGAACTTCTTAAGCACTTGGCTATATATTGACTTTTTGTTCTGTACTTCTTTATATATAATTTATAGATACTTTATCAATGTATGAAATATGCATGTAGAAATGTATCTAATTGTGTGTGTGTGTGTGTGTGTGTGCGTGTGTGTGTGTGTGTGTGTGTGTGTGTGTGTGTGTATGTGTGTTTGTGTGTGCGTGCGCGCGCGCGCGAGTGAGTATACAGGGTACGAGAGGTATTTGAGAACATATTTGGTAATTTAAAAAGAACCCTTAATCTTGTAAAAAAATAGACTTTAATACAAATTTGTGTAAATGTTCTCGATAAGCTTTCTCATAAGATTACTCTGTGAATCCGTTTTCATCTTTGATGACTGTTTCAGGGCGATACCAAGGTCGTTAATATGCCTGCACTAAATCGTCTTTAACTTTGGACATCACCTGGACAATGGTGGCTTTTAGTGAAGGTATAGTATTATAAGCATATCAACAACGTTCCAAACGTAGAAGTCCAATGGACTTAAATCTGACGAATTTAGACGCCACAATTTCAGTGTCACATGATCATAAACGTTCTTCTTGCGTTCCATCAGCTCTGTGAGAAATTGCTGAGTATTGTTGAAACGCCAAAGGCCTTCGTACTTCACGCATCTACTGTTTCCAGCACCTCAATATATCCCGCAGCAATAATTCTAAAATCCTGTGAAAAAATGCGAGGTGGCATGACGTGACTTTCGTTACTCATCAATCCTAAAACAAAATCACATTTGCTGGAAACACCGTTTGCATCATTCTGAGGAAGTCAAAAAGATCTACTCGGAGCCATTTGTCATTTCTCCTATTAGATTTCTGCTGTCGCTGGAAGTGATTTTCTCATCAGAGAAGAACCAAAGCATGCAATGTTCGTGAGGATTTTTAACATTGTTAAGAAACCGCTGTGCATGGGTCAAATAGTTTTCATGAGGCTCTGCAGACATGAATTGGCCTCTCTTCAGTACATACAATTTGTATCGAAAGTCATCGTACACCAGAGTTCGGATAGTCCCCTTCAGCACCTGAATTTCCTTGGCGATATTCCACATTGCTTTCCTGGTATCCTCATTGATAATGCTTCGAAACCGTGAGATGAACGGCAGTCCTCTTAATAGTCTGCAAGCTATTAGAATGGTTTTCCCCCTTTGATACTCCCGATTCCAACCAAACTTTGAGTAAAAAGATCTTGCAACGTTAAGAAAATCGTCGTGTTCTGCAACAATGACTGCATGTTTTTTTCATTTCTTATATTTCATGAAACCCTTTTCAATAGACTGAAGAGAGCAGTATATTGATAATTAAGTATCCTCTAGTACCCGTACATAGCTATTATTCGTTTATTTTCTAGTAATATAACTATGAGTAGTGTGTGTGTGTGTGTGTGTGTGTGTGTGTGTGTGTGTGTGTGTGTGTGTGTGTGTGTGTGTTAATTTCTGGTTATGCTATAAATCTGGCCAGAAAGTTACCGTCGGTTTCGCGTCAAATATTGTGAAAATATTCGACAGATCAGTATATGCTACAATCAGTAATACTGTGTTCGATGATATTAAACTACTAGATAACTAACTGACAATATATATGCGTGTGTATGTGTGTACGCATGTGTTTGTTCATATATATATGGTGATTGGTCGGTTGATCGGTTGTTCTCTCCTGTCATACCTTACCTCGTATAGAGAAAGGAGAAGAGAAAGTAAAAGAAAAATAAATTGAGAGTAAACAAGAATTGCTTGATGAGTACACATACTAGGCTTGGTGACAGACGATGTGTAAATAAACAATACATACATATACCAACACAATCACATATAGTGAGAAATAATGATAGAGACAGAGGAGGAGGAGGAGGAGGAGGAGGAG
>NC_068986.1:114497143-114501486 GCF_001194135.2 Octopus bimaculoides
TATATATGTATATATATAGATATGTGAATGTAAGTATGTGTATGTATACATATATTTATGCAAATATATGCCTTGCAAGTATTTAACAACGTTACCATTTCTCAGGGATGTAACCAGTGACCTACTAATTACTCACACAGACACATGCACATTATGTATGTATGTATGTATGTATGTATGTATGTTTGTATGTATGTATGTATGTACACCTCTCTATGTAGCAATGAAGATAGGTAGGTGTGTTGCTATCTTGAGAAACAAACCGTAGAAGACAGAGAACAAGTGTTTGTGTCAGATAGAGGTCAGAGAGAGAAGGAGAAAGAGAGTGAGTGAGTGAGTGAGTGAGTGAGTGAGTGAGTGAGCGGGTGAGCGAGCGAGTGAGTGAGTGAGTGAGTGAGTGAGTGAGTGAGTGAGTGAAAAACAGACAAACAGGCAGACGGAGAGAAGAGGTAGTATTGAACACAACGTTGCAATATATGATATATATATATATGCTATAGACATTACAGCATTGTGTATGTGTGCGTATAAATACATATATACGCTTGTGTATGAATGGTGAGTGACCTTGATCAATTTGAAGTGATAACTTCTCTCACTTGCATATTATTTTCATATGCCATGACCATAAGTGTTGGCGTCAGTGAACACCGAGACTCTTTTCTCTTTGCCCGAATGACAATGGTGTCCAAAGTATGACTGTAACATAAAACATGATAAAATGACTTTTGCAGGTAGCGCTATTTAGCCTCATCAAATTCTGACCGAAGCTTATCTAAGAATCTCTATATATAATTGGTTAGGCCATCGAGTAGCTTCTTTCTCCCTCTTTTTTGACTTCTTGCCTATTTCAACCTATTAACTTCTTTTTAAGGTCGTTCCATTAAATTTCAATGCTGCAAATTAGTGTTACTTTCTACAAAATTGTCATAATTTTACAGTCATTATTCAATGTACTAATATTTGTAGGTCTTCTTCTGATGTTGCTATGAGGACTGTGTTGTTTGCATGACGGACATTATTAATGTTTTGTCCTTCTGTCTGTATATGTGGTGGATTTTTAATAGGTCGCATGTTTATTTCACTATATAATGAAAACAGTCTTGGTTACTTCCCTGTTAGTATCCTTCTCTTGATCTTCTCATATTGTTTGGAACCAATATATATTTCAGTTTCTTCTTGAATTCCTTCCATCTAGATTCCATATTCCAACATTTTAATGATTTCTTCATAACTTATTCAATCAAATTCTTCTGTGGAATTGATGAGACATAGATAAAAAGACTTGTTGAAATTTCATTACTTTTTCAATGATGTTTCTTACGATGTACACAGCAAAAGCTACTCTTTTAGCGCCACTAGATCCAAATTGTGTTTCTCATGTCTCAGGCTTGATTCTGAGGTTGAACTGGTCAATTCCTAAATCTTCCGGTACCACAATCATTTCTGTAATTAATTAATAATCATTAATAAATAATTGATAATCATTAATTAATAATTAATGTTCATAATGCAGTGTTGTTTAGAACCAAGTAAGCCTTGGATAGACTTGTGATCAGAGATGTTCTAAATACAATGATCTCATCTTGTTCCCGAACATACTCCATACTTTAGATTGTTTTACAAAGATTCCTAATGTGGAAAGGTAGAGTATGATTTGGAGAAGAACATTTTGGTCGTTATTTCTAAAAGATAACATTAATGCACAAATATTTCAGACACGACGAATCTGAAAGCATAGAACAGCACAGAACTGTCTTGACAGAAAAAATGCCAAAAAGACAGGTCGGTTCCTCACCAATATTTTATAAATTCTTAAATATATCTCCTTCTGTTTATATATATATATATATATATATATATATACCACCAAACAAACATGATTTTTATTGAACTCCTAATACTTTTTGTTCATATATATATTGTTGTATTTGATGATGGCCATGTTGCCAGTTTAGCCAATAAAAATACACGCACTGTATATTTGGTGTTCACTTGCTTCAGCTTTATTTTATATTAATTGTATTTCGGCCAGAGTTCTTTTGTCACACTTCTGTGACTTCATCAGTGGTCCTTTGGTTTCTTCTTTCTTTCTTTTTTTTTTTTGTATGTCTTTCCTTACTAATAATCAGCCGAAATACAATTAATATAAAATAAACCTGAAGCAATTGTGTTTTCATTGGCTAAACTGGCAACATAACCATCCCCAAATACAACATTTGTTTCAACACACGAATTCACATCAAGAATCTTGCAAAACGAATATATAAACGTGTGTGTGTGTGTGTGTGTGTGTGTGTGTGTGTGTGTGTGTGTGTGTGATCCAATAATCATTAAAAAGGACAAGTACAAACTTCGACAAATACAATGCAATATTTGTTAAACTTAGTTCTTGTGTTGTCCTTTTTTAATGATTAACGCTTGAATGGAAAGAGATATCATCTCGACCATTAAGGGCGTAAGCCTTTCATCTGAAGAAAGAGAGAGAAAGAGAGAAATAGTCAATAATAAAACATATGAATGATAACAAACCAGATGGGAATGCTGACCTACGGTGTGTTGAGAAGAGAGGAAAAGGCGGGTGTATAAATACAAATATAAGAGTGTATCTGTATCTGGAAGTGGACATGACAGTAGGTGAGATCGAGTGCGAGTGTGGGGAAAAAAGATATTCCTTTCTACTCTAGGCACAAGGCCCGAAATTTTGAGGGAGGGGCCAGTCGATTAGATCGTCCCCAGTTCGCAACTGATACTTAATTTATCGACTCCGAAAGGATGAAAGGCAAAGTCGATCTCGGTAGAATTTGAACTCAGAACGTAAAGACAAACGAAATACCGCTTAGCATTTCACCCGGCGTGCTAACATTTCTGCCAGCTCGCCGCCTTGAGGAAAAAGAGATTGATAAAGCACATGAGCCGGCAAGGGCAAAATGGAAGATGTTATTGGAGTGGTGCAAGTATATGACAAAAGTAGGTAGGGGTGGGGGTAAACGTTTTCGACAAAGAAGTAAGTTTTAAACTAAAATTCGAAAAGGACGGGACACGCATGAATTGTGTAAAGTAAAAACAGAAAAGTAAAAATCACACAACAGTGGTAAAATGTCAGGAAAGTCTAGTTGAGTATCCAGAAGGTGATAAGAAACGGTAAAATCAACGAATAACTGTAATGAAGATAAAAGGTTAGACGTAACGCAAGTGGTG
Organism: Octopus bimaculoides; assembly: GCF_001194135.2. Classification (NCBI taxonomy): domain Eukaryota; kingdom Metazoa; phylum Mollusca; class Cephalopoda; order Octopoda; family Octopodidae; genus Octopus; species Octopus bimaculoides. Next base: position 114,500,345 of record NC_068986.1, read on the forward strand.
TGTATGTATGTGTCTCTTCTATTTTTTAATTATTATAAATCTTCCAACAAAGATACGAGGCTCCATCTTTTGGATGTGGTTGATACAGGCAAATTCATATTTGGAACTTGATAAAAGTCTTTGCATATTTTTACTGTCCCACTCACAGATTGCACTTGTAATGTACGGACTGACCGGTCGATTTCTCCTTCTGAAAATCCCAATTTATCCAGATTCTTCTTTAAGCATTTACTAACAAAGTTTAATGCTCCAATTATTATTGGTATGAATATGAATTCATACTACGTATACATATGTATGCATGCTTGCATGTATATATGTATGGATGGATAGATAGACAGGTAGATAAATAGATAGATAGACAGGTAGATAAATAGATAGATAGACAGGTAGATAAATAGATAGATAGACAGGTAGATAAATAGATAAGATAGACAGGTAGATAAATAGATAAGATAGATATTGATGCGTGTGCACGCACGCACGCACGCACACACACACACACACACACACACACACACACACACATACACACACACACGTACATATTCTTCGAAATGCAGTATTTAAAGCTTCAGCTTACAGCATCTCGTTATATAGGCCCAAGTTCCCAATCTCCGTCTAGTCCAACAGCAATTCAGAGTTGCGGAACGTCCGAGATAGAGAGAGATACATAAAACTCTGAGTAACTCATTACTCCAAACAGGAGCTACATATCACTCTTAATTATTAAATATTTATCCCGACACTACTGAGTTTCTTTTACTTTGTTCGCAGTCTTTGCCATGCGCTACATTTGCAAGCACACTACGATACCCACTAATAGATAGACAGACAGATAGAAAGATAGATAGATAGATAGATAGATAGATAGATAGATAGATAGATAGATAGATAGATACATATATGTGTGTTTGTGTATGGATTATATATACATATACATATTTACACAGCTATATAACCGTACATGCGCATTTATATATTCGAATGTTTATATGTGTGTATGTATATTTATATGTGTGCATATGTATGTGTATGCATGTATGTATGTAGGCAGGTAGGTAGGCAGGTAGGTAGGCAGGTAGGTAGGTAGGTAGGTAGGTAGGTAGGCAGGTAGGTAGGTAGGTAGGTAGGTAGGTAGG
>NC_068986.1:114501781-114502349 GCF_001194135.2 Octopus bimaculoides
GTGCGTGCGTGCGTGCGTGCGTGTGGAAGAGAGTGAGTGAGTGTCCAGCTCCAGTAGCGAAGTAACACTGGAGTGCATAGAATAAACCAACATAAATAGTTAGCTGGACGAGGTGAGAAGTACCGAGTAGAAGAGAAAGAGAGAGGGGGAGAGAGAGAGGGAGAAATATAATTTACAACGATGTAAATCTCTTTGGTTAAAAGCATTATCCCTTTTCAAGCCTCCCATTACCCCCACCGCTCTCTCTCTCTCTCTCTCTTTCCCTCTCTCGCTCGTTCTCTACCTGTCTTGTCGCTTCTAGTTTCATCTCTTATCTTTATCGTTGCTAATTTTGTTCCAGCAACTGAAGGCTATCTTCCTCGTTGCTAACTCGACCTACCTACTTTCTAACCAACCTACCTACATACATACCTATCTACCTATTTAGTAACCTATCTACCAACCTAACAACCTACCTATCTACCTACATAGCTATCTATCTATCTATCTATCTATCTATCAGTATATCTATCTATCTATCTATCTATCTATCTATCTATCTATCTATCTACCTGTCTGTCTGTCTGCC
>NC_068986.1:114502607-114503731 GCF_001194135.2 Octopus bimaculoides
ATAGATAGATAGATAGATAGATAGATAGATGGATAGACAGACAGACAGGTAGGCAGGTAGATAGATAGATAGATAGATAGATAGATAGATAGATAGATAGATAGATAGATAGATAGATAGATAGACAGACAGACAGACCCCCATCTCTACCTAACCACATCTTTCTACTTATCTACCTGTCTAGCCATATATTTTTTGTCTTTCATTTTGTCCTATCTAGCTTTCTATCTACTCTACCTACCTATCTACCTACAAACGTACAAACCTACCTAACTAAATAATTATCTCTCTCTCTCTCTCTCTCTCTCTCTATCTATCTATCTATCTATCTATCTATCTAACTAACTAACTCACTGACTGACTGACCGACTAACTGCTTACCCACTTTCCGACTTAACAACCTTTATTGAAGAATCTATATTTGTCCCATTCTTTAGCTCTCACCTACCCAAGTCTACATCTCACTCGATCCCTCCCATTCTCTCCCTTTTAATATATCCTTTCCTTCCCCCCCTCTCTCTCTCTCTAGTCACCAACCAACCAACCAGCCAACCAGAGTAGGGATGTTTTAACACCATTACAGGTTCTCGAGCAAAACAAAAACAAACTGTGACCACAGTATCTAAAAACTAGCATTAGGTCCTCTAGAGCCGACGGGACCCTAGTGTTACCCTGCATTAAAACGGCACTGAACAAGAGCACCTCTGCATAGTCAGGCGACCTGTTATTAAATAGTAGCCGAATTTATCAAATCACAACTACCTGCTTTTTTTTCTTCTTCTCTTGTTCTTCTTTTCAAGGTAATGATATTGGATAATGTTATCTTAAATACACTGTCATTATTTTATATCATTTGAAGGCTGCGAGCGAGCTGAATCGTCAGCATGTTGGGCCAAATGCTACATTCTGAGTTCAAATTCCGCTGAGGTCAACTTTGCCTTTCATCCTTTAGGGGGTCGATAAAATAAGTACCACTTGAGCACTGGGATCAATGTAATCGACTTAGCTCCCTTCCCAAACTTGCTGGCCCTGTGCCAAAATTTGAAACCATTATTTTGTATCACTTTGTCAGGAACGAAAGCAGCCAGTAGGAAAGAAAGTGGGAGAAGAGAGAGAGAGGGAGG
>NC_068986.1:114503934-114505563 GCF_001194135.2 Octopus bimaculoides
TTCAATTATTATGCATGAATCTGGAGACGAATTAGGTTTTCCCCACTCCCCGAAGGCCAGAGCGGGATTTGAACTCAAAACCCAAAGGCCCATGGCTTGATCGGCAGGATTTGAATTCAGCATGCAAGTAGTAGAAATAAAAGCCGAACAGCATTTTGTCCGACTTTCTATTGCTCCAGTCAGTTCCACATCTACAAATTTGATAACCGAATGGATGATCTCCGATCGGACATCTCTGATCATAAATTTGCTGGATCAGGGTTGACCTGGAGCTCAATAATAATATTTCGATCACTGACCAAAACTTTTATATTTCTCTCTCTAAGCTTGAACTTCGTCCTTCATCGTTTTCTTTCCCGCTCTTTCCGCAACTTTCAGTATTCACTTTCATTTTCTCCTTTTTATACTTAAATATTCATTTTGAGAATTTGGTCAGTAGAAAGGAGTCGAGCTCAAAGTCTTTGCAAATCCTCCAGCACTGCTGACAGTGGTAGCGTTAACATTCCTCTTGAACATCTGCAAGCCAAAGACTGGAGAAACATGCAGTATTGAGAGGGAATTCCATCGGACAACGTTTAATATGAAATGGGAAGAAGGATTCACAACATGGGCAGGAGAGACAAGTGAATAAAGAGGATCTAAGAGGAAATGGATTGACACCAGCCAGCTCTAAGAAACAGAGATCTCTGTAGCTGTAGTAGAAAGAGAGGGGACATACGATTAGTATCTGTTGTTGTATTCCTTCCTTCCTTGAACCCTTGGCCCCTAGTGGAGACGTAGGGACGGTGTTATAACTTACAGTGTGTGTGGGCATGTGAACCAGGCGGGACCCATCCATCTCCAGCGCTAAACACAGCCGATTTCTATCAGAGTAAAAGAGAGACAGAGAGAATGGCAGGAACAGAAAGCACAAAAATAGACCCCGGTACTACACTAGATGAAGAATACACGTGTCTGTGAAATACTCAGTCACTTTGCACGCTAATTCAGTGAGCAAATCGTTCAATTAGTTGGTTGAAAAACAAAGTGATCATGGGGCGAAATCGATGATGATGATGATGATGACGATGATGATGATGATGATGATGATGATGATGATGATGATGATGATAAAGTTCATATCTTGTTTTTTTTTTTCATTTCATTTGACTTGGTAAAGAAGAAGAGGACAAGCCCACTTGATAATCGAGACCTGTGAGAGTTAATCAATGATGACTTTTTTTTTAACAGTTGCAGACATCCATGGGCAGAAATGGAAATAGCAGAGGTAAACGACTGCGCCAGGTGATTAGTGCGTGGGGGTCGGGGTGAAGGTGATGAGTGTACAGACAAAACCGATGCCGAAAATCAGGAAGGAATACTAATGTGGACGTGGCAGTAGACCGACCAGCTCCGAAGAACACAGGCTGTTGTAGTATTGTTAAAAGAGGCAGAGGAGACAGCATGTCAATAAACCATAAATTGGACTGTGTTTGGTGAGTGACTTCAAATAGTCCTGTTGGTGACATAGTTGAGATGTACATCCTAGTAGAGGTAACAACCATTGAAATAATAATGCAGAGTACCTGTGACTGTACATGTTTGAACAAACACACTATACGCATATATATATATATATATATATATATA
>NC_068986.1:114505655-114505853 GCF_001194135.2 Octopus bimaculoides
ATATAGTGTATATATATATCTGTATATATATATATATATATATATATATATACACACTTATATCCACAAATATATACATATATAAACACACACGTACCTACACATGTTTAAGATGATGTGTATGTAGAGAAAGATGCAGATGCATTTGTGCCCCTTTCACTCACGCACGCACACACATACACATTCGCTCTCTCTCTC
>NC_068986.1:114505906-114507904 GCF_001194135.2 Octopus bimaculoides
CTCTCTCTCTCTCTCTCTCTCTCTCTCTCTCTCTAGTAAGCCCAGCCGCCGCCGCCAACAGCCAAAACCGCAGTCACAGTTGTCAGTCTGCTGCTGCTGTTGAAGATTGTTTTCAGTGCGCTTTGAGAAAAATCGTTGGGCGTGGCGGCAGGTGCGCGTTTTTAGCCCGCTGATGACGTCAACATAAACTGACATCAGTTGCCATGACGACAAGCGTTTCCAACCAATGATTTCGCTGGGCATTGCTGTCAATCAAGACTCGTACATAGTGGGAGGAGGTGGCGGAGGAGGGAATGAGGAGGCGAAGGATGAGGCAGACGGAAGGAAGCAAAGAGAAGCGGAGTGCGAACAAGAACAGAGAGAGAGAGAGAGAGAGAGAGAGAGAAAGAAGCAGTTGGAAGGATGGCAGGTGTGTATGTGTATGTGCGGGTGGGTGGGTGGTTGCGAGAATGTAGGAGAAAAAGAGTAAGAAACAAATAGAGGGGAAGCGAAAGTGAGAGAGAGAGAGAGAGAGAGGGAGGAATGATGGGATAGAAAGGTAAGGAATTTGAGTGGTTGAATGAGAGAAGAGAAACGTATTTCCTTTGAATGATAGAGAGAGAGAGAGAGAGAAGTTGGTGTGTATGAATGTGTGCGCGCGCGCGTGTGTGTGTGCGCGAAAGGTAAAATTCGGTGAAAGTAAAGGATAGAGACTGAGATAAAGATGGTGAGAAAGGAAGAGAGAAGGAGATTGATTGAATAAATCAAATAGAAAGACCTGATGAAGAAGAAGAAGAAGAAGAAGAAGAAGAAGAAGAAGAAGAAGAAGAAGAAGACGAAAAAGGAAAGAGTGAGTGAGTGAGAGATAGAGAGAGGGGGAGAGAGAGAGAGATGTTGTAAGGTAAAATAGCAACAGAGAAATTGAGATAAAGAAGAGAAAGAAAAGCAGTAATAAGACAAGAGGAGAGGGAGGAGAGATGCCGAGAAAAGGTGAAAAGGAAGACAGAAGGAGAGAGATAGAGAGAAAGATCGATATATATATATAGATATATAGTTGGCTAGGTAAATAGAAGGAGAGCTGGAGAGAGATAGAGAGACAAATGAGGAGAGAGATAGAGGCACAGAAAGAGAGAGAGAGAGAGAGAGAGAGAGAGAGAGAGACTATCTGTGTTGGCTGTCAGTGTGTGTGTGTGTGCGTGATAGTCAGGGAAGATAGAGCAGAAGCTAACTCCTCCTCCTCCTCCTTCTGATTCTCCTCCTCCAGCGTAAAGCTCTAGTAAAAGCTAGTAGTAGTATTGTGCGTGTATGTGTGTGTGTGTGGAAAGAGAGAGATTGAGAGAGAGGGGGGACAGAGAAAAAGGGAAAGAGTGAAAGTAGAGAGAGTAGCAGGGTGAGAGTTAAGCTGTAAGGCAGTAAAGTGAGTGAGTGAATACGTGAATGAGTGAGTGAGTGAGTGAAACTGAGCTCAGCTTTTTCAACGGTCTAAGCGGCCCCCACGTGCGCTTGCAAGAGAGGACAGACAGACAGACTGACTGACAGACAGGCAGACTGGCAGGCAGGCAGGCAGGCAGGCAGACAGGCCGACCGACCGACCGACCGACCGACCAACCGACCGACCGACCAACCGACCGACAGACAGACAGACAGACAGAGAAGAAGAAGAAACCGTGAACGACGTAGGATTTTTAGTTTAGCCGTAGTGTTTGGACATTTTTTACAAAAATATGAAGATGGACTCTCAAACTCCACAGACAAACTCAACTGACGAAATCCCCAACGATCCGGGGTATGTATAAAATGTTGATTTTCCAAAAAAAATAGGGATCCTAAACATCATTATTATTATCATTTATCCTCCAACATCCCTATTATTACTATCATTATTCCTAACTTTTTCCTTTCGTTCATATATTTGGAATACAATATTTCATAGATATATATAAAAATATATATATTTTGTGTGTGTGGTTCTTTGGTGTTTGTTATGATTCTGGCATATATACATGTATGAATATATAT
>NC_068986.1:114507998-114508754 GCF_001194135.2 Octopus bimaculoides
TGTATGTATGTATGTACGTATGTATGTATTTTTTTGTCTTCTATTCTCTTTACCTTTCTGTCTTCTGTTGTGTGGGTGAATGTGTGTGCACACGCGCTTCAGTGTGAATATATATGTACGCACGTATGTATGTATATCTGTGTATAATATACGTTTCTGAATCAACAAACGAAAGAAAACGAAAGCTGATTTTTAAAGTGATTTTGACATTTTATACATATATAGAGAGAGACACACACACACACGAACTCATATACAGATAATATAGGTACATATCAAACATAGATGCATAACATATATGTAAAAATTATTTATATCTGCTTTAATTAATGACCAAAATTAAGAGAACGAAGCAAAATCGACGAGACGAGTTGAGAAAGTGATAGATGACAGAAATATTGGATAAACTGCAAGATGAAGAAAGCCCATGAAAAACAAGACGACGATATACAGAAGAAAACGATTACACACATATATATATATATATATATACACGCGCACAAACATTTTACACACACATTGGATATATGGGGAAAATGTAAAGAGATAGACAGACAGACAGACAGACAGATAGATTGTTAGAAAGATAGATATTATACGGGCCACATCGTACAGAATGATATACATTCTATAACACTCGTATACACAATTATACATACATATATATATATATATATATACATGCATGTAGTTTGTATACATAATACACACACACACACACACACATATATATATATATACACACACATATATATA
>NC_068986.1:114509237-114509776 GCF_001194135.2 Octopus bimaculoides
CTCTCTCTCTCTCTCTCTCTCTCTCTCTCTCTCTCTCTCTCTCTCTCTCTCACACACACACACACACACATACATAATTAATGTGTATATTTATACATGTGTACAATAAGCGTGTGTATTCGTTTTCTATATTTGTTGATAGACAGACAGACAGACAGACAGATACATAGATATATATATATATATATAGATAGATAGATAGATAGATAGATAGATAGATAGATATTGATGATATTCTCAAACAGACTCACTGATGGACACAGGAGCACCATCAGACAGACATACAGACAGACAGATTGCACACACGCACCACACCGAAGGAGAAAGACAGAAGCGATAATACAGGATAGCTTGTTGTTAGCGGTGTTCAGTGTTTTGGTAAGGAAGGGAACTTTATTGCTAACAAGGCCTGTCGCTCTACCTCTATCTTTGTCAAGACAGTGTTGATTTGTCAACAGACAATCAAACACGTATACCACACACACACACACACACACACACACACACACACACACACACACACACACACACACACACAC
>NC_068986.1:114510202-114510909 GCF_001194135.2 Octopus bimaculoides
TATATATATATATATATATATATATATGTCCATATACATACATATATATATATGCATTATACACACACACACATATATATGTATATATATATATATCCACATATTTATATATGTATATTTATATACATATATATGTGTGAGTGTGTGCGTGTAAGTGCGAGAACGCGTGTGTGTGTGTGATTGCACGTATGTATATACGCCAGAAATTCTGTTAATGCTTTCATCGGACCTTTTATACATCTATCGGATAGATATTCCATTACAGGGTATATCGAAAGTATACGCAGCATACCCAGTGCTGAATGGAGTTTTATACACACCAACGTAGACAGTAGTACACTGATGTGATGCTCACCATATAAGTGTGTGTGCGCATGTATGCATACACACAAACACACACGTATACATACATACATGTATGTATATATTCACATAGAAATATATATATAGATATAGATACACACACACTTATATATACATACATATACCTACATACATATAACTACATACATATACCTACATACATATATGAATAATATATATATAAATAATAGATATATGCATATACATTATAGAATGATCTACACAATATTACATATTTATGTATATATTGTATATTTATATATATATATATAACGTGCTACATACATTACCATATACACGTACACACGTATATATATATATATATATGTGTGTGTGTGTGTGTG
>NC_068986.1:114512473-114512952 GCF_001194135.2 Octopus bimaculoides
ATATATATATATATATATATATATATATATACACACACAATTAATTATTTGTGTGTGTGTGTGTGTACGTGTGCGTGTGTTTAAAACATGAACGTCGACGTAGTTTAGTGGACGGATTGTTTAGGTGAGGAAGACAAACAGTGACTTGTGGTCTTCTTCATCTCGGCTTATCTTCAGACACACCCGTATTTAAAGATGGAATGACAGACGGAGACAGCCTGACTGAATGACAATGTGTCAAATAATGTATAACAACAACAATAATAACTGCAAGAGAAAGTTGGCTTAAATGTGGTGACTGTTGATCAGACAGACGACAGTGTGTGACAGACGCAGTGTGAGAAAGAGAGACACAGAGAGACACAGAGAGACGGATAGAGTAAGAGATATGAATAAGTAGCAAGATGTACATTGAGTTATTCATCTTGTTCGTTATTTAAACGTTGGATGGAATTGGACGGCTATTCGCCCCCCCCCCC
>NC_068986.1:114517790-114518333 GCF_001194135.2 Octopus bimaculoides
ATATATATATATATATATATATATATATATATATATATACATATGAACATACATATATATACAAATATATATATATATACACACATGAACATACATATATATACAAACATATATATACAGACACACACACATATACACATACATATGTATAAATCCATGTCTACGTGTATATATATATATATATATACATGTGTGTGTGTGTGTGTGTGTGTGTACGAGTAACAGAATGGAATACACACACACACATACATGCACATATAGACATACATACAAAGGTACATACATGTATACACATACGAATGTGTGTACGAGTGTATGATAAGGGCTAACCAGTAATGACTATTGAGTTTCCTCCAAATAAATTTGAAGTAATTTATGTTGTGTATATATGTATATGTATGTGGGTGTGTGTGGCAAAACGTATAATTTTATATATACATCTGACTATATGCATGCATTTATTGATTCCTAATTAGGTATGTGTTTGTATGTATGTGTGCATGTATATATATATAAATACATATATATATATATATATATATA
>NC_068986.1:114520838-114521344 GCF_001194135.2 Octopus bimaculoides
GAATGTATGTATGTATGAATGTATGTATGTATGTATGTATGAATGTATGTATGTATGTATGTATGTATGAATGTATGTATGTATGTATGTATGAATGTATGTATGTATATATGTATGTATGCATGTATGTTTGTATGTATGTATGAATGTATGTATGTATGTATGTATGTATGATTGTATGTATGTAAGTACGAATGTATGTATGTATGATTGTATGTATGTATGATTGTATGTATGTATGTATTATGTATAAATGTATGAATTTATGTATGTATGTATGTATGTATGCATGTATGTATGTATATTTCAACGTATCTAGGTGCATAATTATGTGCAACTCTGATCGAAATCGTAAAGTACACCCACCCTCCCACACACATTTGTTTACATGTGTACATTTATCATATATACATAATATAATATAAAAAGAAATATAATATATATAATGCATTTCACATATATATATATAATGTATATATACAGATATATATATATATATATATATA
>NC_068986.1:114521445-114523625 GCF_001194135.2 Octopus bimaculoides
ATATGCACACACACACATACATTAATGAATTAATGACTTGTAGCAATAATCTTAAATAATTTATAGTTATATATATGTAGCTGAAATTTATAGAAAAACAAAAGACGTAGACAGGTGTAGGAACAACAGTCAAGTGTATTAGTTTGACGCTCGGGAAAAGTGGAAAAGTCTTTTACGTTTCGAGCCTATGCACTTTGACAGAAAGGAATAAGAGAAAATAGAGAGAGAATGGAAAAAAAGTACACATACATGCATGCATGTATGTTTACATGCATAGTCCATCCATGCATGCTTACATCCATCCATACATACATACATACATACATACATACGTACATACGTCTATCTTATGTTTATAAAACACACAGTATATCACTTATATATTTTTTTTCTTTCTTCTTATGTGCTCCATCGATGTCTCCAGGAAAATGTTCATAGGAGGACTAAGTTGGCAAACAACTGGAGGTATGTATATTATTATTATTATTATTATTATTATTATTATTATTATTATTATTATTGCTGTTGTTGTTATCATTATTAGTATTTAGGCTGCGAGCCGGCAGAACCATTAGCATGCCTGAGAAAATGCTCGGTGGTATTTCTTCCGGGTCTTTATGCTCTGAGTTCAAATTTCTCCGAGGTCAATAAAATAAGTACCAGTTGAGTAATGGGATCGATGTAATTGAATTACCCCGCTCCCTCCAAAATGTCAAAGATTTTTATTATTAAGGCGGTGAATTCGCAAAATCATTAGTACGTCGAACAAAATGCTTAGCAGCATTTCTTCCGACTCTTTAAGTTCTAGGTTCAAATTCCACAGAAGCCGACTTTCGGAATCGATAAAATAAGTACCCGTCAAATACTGTATTCGATGTAATAGGCTGGCCGCCACCCCTAAAACGTTGCTGGCTTTATGTTGCTGTTACTACCACTACTACCACTACTACTACTATTGATAATATTACAACTGATGTCCTTCTTATACTGTTAACATTCTAGTTTTCATTGTTTCACGTGGGAAGAACAGAGGAATTTTTCTTACGAGGGACATTTTTTATTTATTTATTTATGCATTCTATTCATGTTCGTTTCAAGACTACGAGGATCAAGATAGACATTTTCATTTCCGTTACTTTCGTGTGAATGAAAGAATGAATATTTATAACTTTCCCACTAAATCTTTCTTGTTATATATTGTAAATTTCTCGTCTAGCTTTTTTCTTCGTCTGCCTGTCTGTCATTATGTCAATCTATATGTGTCGGTGCATGCAGGCCACTGCATCTCACCGTGTTTATATATATATCGATGTACACACTGGCACACAAAAACAAACACGTGCACACACACACACACACACACACGTACACACACACACGTACACACACACACACACACAATCACACATACATATATGCATATACATACAAATAAATGTATATTTGTGTATACGTGGGTGGGTGTGTGGGTGGGTGTGAATGTCTTACATATGACTTACGAATTTCACCAAAACCTATACACTATGATATAGAACTACTTAAAACTATATACAACGTATATGTGTGCGTACATTCACACACTAACACATGTATACATTTCTATATATGAGGAACAGCGATCTTGATTTCAAAAATATATTAAAAAACAAAAGCACATTTCTATTAAAGTCCCTTTTCTTCATAAATTCGTATTAATTCTTTGCATTAGTTAATTCTTTTCCCAAATCTACCATCAATGTTTCTATACCACACACAAACACACCCCCGCATATAGGTTTGTGTGTGTGAGAAACAGACAGACAGACAGAGAAAGAGACAGAGAGAGAGAGAGAAAGAAAGAGAGAGAGAGAGAAAGAAAGAGAGAGAGAGAGATAGATGATATGCTATCAGTTCCAGACGGGGCGAAACTTAGTGTTATATAAAGCAAGAAGCGTAAACATGGACACGGATACACAAACGAAGGATCCTCTTCTTATAATCCCATTCTTAGAGCAAATACTTTAAATGAATGTACCGTACTTATTTTATTAACCCATGTTGCCATCGATGTGTGTGTGTGTGTGTGTGTGTGTGTGTGTGTGTGCGTGTGTGCATGATTGAGTTAGTGTATATGCGTGAGACAGTAAGACACAGACCTGCAAATGAAACATCGCAGTTTTGTCTTTTACAAACATTCTCTC
>NC_068986.1:114525397-114526318 GCF_001194135.2 Octopus bimaculoides
ATATATATATATATATATATATATATACATGCACATATATATATATATACACACACTTACAAACATACTCACACACATACAAAGTTACGCACACACGCACACACACACACACACACACAAAGCTATCATCACACGCGCCTATCACTGAGTTTCCGATTGCTCCAACTGGAGGAAATGCTCACTCGATATGGCTGAGGACCATGTATTTAGTGCTGTCCATGTTAGGACCCTGAGTGTACCATTTTAAAGGAGCCAAGTTGCTACTTGAACTCAGAACGGATGCTACAAAAATATCTCACGGCGCTTATGCAATTCGCCACAGCACACACATACATACGCACGTGTTTCTGTGTGCGTTTGCGGGTGTATATAAGCGTACACGCGTGCTTATATACACACGTATTTGTATCGTTTGCCTTGTGTTCTCCTGAGACCATGTTTTCTCGTATCTTAGCACACGGCGCTCCGCTCCAGTATGGCCTTAGCCGTGGTGGCTGAAACTGAACCCAAAAGTCGCGCGTGCGCACCCACCTACTCACATAAATTAACACACACAGACACGTGCACAGACACACCTGTTTAAACAGGTTTCTATTTATGTATATACATATATACACATATGAGCACGTGCGCCCGTGTGGGTGTAAGTGTGTGTGTGTGTGTGTGTGTGCACGCGTGCATATATTCACAGATTTAGATTCAGCTATAAACATACTGGTCAACCATCAACTCACACACGTGGATAACTATTTACACACACTCACACACACACACACACACACATACACACACACACACACCCAGCCTATCATCAATTAACATACACATACCTACCTACAACCCTGAATATTCAAACATAGACAGCCATTTACACACACACACACACACACACACACACACACACACACACACACACACACA
>NC_068986.1:114527059-114532244 GCF_001194135.2 Octopus bimaculoides
TATATATATATATATATATATATACATGTATGTATGTATGTATAAATGGCCCTCTGTCTTATCCGACGTCGAGAGTGTTCCAATTGATCCAACGGAACAGCTTGCTCGTGAAATTAACGTGCAAGTGACTGAACACTCCACAGTCACGTGTACTCTTAACGTAGTTCTCAGGGTGACTCAGCGTGAAACAGAGAGTGACAAGGCCGGTCCTTTGAAATACAGGTACTACTCATTTTCGCCAGATGAGTGAACTGGAGCAACGTAAAATAGAATGTCTTGCTCAAGGACACGACGCGTCGCTTGGAATTAAACTCACAACCTTACGATCGAGAGTCGAATACCCTAACCACGAAGCCACGCGCCTACACAGACATATATGTTATCATCATCATCGTTTAACGTCCGCTTTCTATGCTGGTATGGGATGGACGGTTTGATATGGAGCTGACCAGACTCCAAATGTTGTGGCATGGTTTTTACGGTTGGATGCCTTTGCTAATGCCAACCACTTAACAGAGTGCGCTGAGTACTTTTTCCGTACCACTGGCACGGTTGCATCTACGCAGCACCGGCACAGGTGCGTTTATGCAGCACCGGTACGGACGCTTTTTATGTGGCACCGGCACTGAAAGGGAAGGCCTGTATTTGTGGAAGACAACGATTGTACATAGCTCGATGCGTCTAATCAAGCACAACAAATCGTCACATCTCCCGGCCCCTTCTCATTTCCTCCGTGAGGCCCAGCGTCCGAAGATCCTTTGTCACCAGTATGCCTTTTTGGGTGTGTGTATATATATATATATATATATATATATATATATATATATATATATATATATATATATATGGCCTTCAACTTATGTAGGAAAACACTACTACTACTGCCACCTCTACCACTACTACTAGTAGATGAATGGCGGAATCGAGAGTGCATCGAACAAAATAGCTTGCGATATTTATCTACTTGATTGTGACGTTTACGATCTGGGTTCAAAAATCTCGACCGAGGTCGTCTTTACCTTTCGTCCTCTTGGGGATCAATAAATAAAGTACCAGTCAAGTATTAGGATGGACATAATCGACTAATCCTTCTGGTAATATTTCTTGACTATTGCATGTTGTATCAAGTGCAAGTGGTTGTTGCTGTTGTAGCTGTTGGTATCACGCTGATGGTGTTTAACCTCGGTTGGGCCAAATCAAGCAGATCTACGATCAAATGCGATTCAGTCATGACCCTCCCGTCTGGACTTTTGCCCCATACACTTGACAACTACAACATTCTAGGTACTTTAAAGAGAATCTGGCTGCTGTTTCTCACACCCACTTAATTGGCTTACAATCATCTTCATAATCATTATAATTATCAACATCGTCATCATGATCATCACAATTATCATCGTCAGCAGCAGCAGTAGCAGCAGCAGTTGAAGGAGCAACTGCAGCAGCAGCAGCAGTAGTAGTAGTAGTAGTAGTAGTAGTAGTAGTAGTAGTAGTAGTAGTAATCTGTTAATTACCACTGTTCAGAGACAACCCGGCTGGTAAGGTGGGTGTGTCCACTTTCATTTAGTAAATCGCCTTGATTGAATTGCTTCGTCTTTCGGCTAATGTTAATGAGAATGATGGTGCTGGTGGTAATGGTGGTGATGGGTGTAATGGTGGTGGTAGTAGTTGTAAGGAGAGTGGTGGTGATGGTAAATAGGAAGAGTGTGGTGGTTAGGATAATGATGATGATGATGACGGAGATGACGATTTTGTTGAAGTTGATGGAGCTGATAGTAATCATGATGATTATGATGATGACGACGACAACGACATGATGATGGTCATGATGATCATGATGATACTGCTTGTGGTGTTAGTAGTGGTAGTGTGGTAGTGGTTGGTGGTGACGGTGGTAGCGATGATGTTATTGATTGTGTTGGTCATGATGATGATTCTGGTTGACCGTGATGATGATGATGATGATAGTAGTTATGATTATTATAACAGTGATGGCGGCCATTTTAGAATTATAATCTAGGAAACAACATCCCTGCGCGGGGCGACTTGATGAGAAAGTCCCTCAGCATAGGAATGAACGTCGCAATATCTACTTAACCTTCTCTTTCATACACTAAACATCACACTCAAATCTTAGACCATGAATTCAATTATGTCCTGAGTTGGCAAACCACCTTCATCTTTTCCATTTGATCGATAAAAATACCGGTAATTTTCTGAGTCAAATACCCCCTCCCCCATCATCATCATATTTGAGCAAACGAAAGAGAGATACACGTGGCCGCTTGGCCTGCTAGTAATGACAGCCGAACCTTCAAACAAATCACACACCGTCGAGAGGCTGGTCGCATGACATGGTTCATCGTCAGGCGGACTGAACTACTAAATACAGTCAAGGTAATCGTAATAAACGTTATTCTCCTCTCGAAGTTTAGGTGTGCCGTTCAGAAAGTTCCGCGGGTCGCAGTTTGCCCATGACTGGTCTAAAACAATGTAAGATACATCGGATAATGTAACCATAGTCAAGAGGGTCGTGGCTGGAATTGACTACTGTGATCCTTGATCTGCTAGAAACAGTAGCCAAAAATAAACACGCTTATTATTAGATTAGTGTTTCTGATGATAGGGTTATTTATTATTACTATCATTATTATTATTATTATTATTATTATTATTATTATTATACATGACACATTAATTATGAAAACACTGGAGCACTTAGTAGAGGCATTTTACTTAAGTTATGTTTTAAAGTTTGAAATTTAGGGAAGAAATAGGAAGAGTAACTATTGCTTACCTTATCTTATTATTATGAGTCTTGTGTTTCGAATCACTCGAGCTAAGTACGGATCTTTTAAAAACTTTAAATCTGCGGCACTGTTGGATACCAGTTGCGAGGCACCTGGTTATTCTTTGAGACGTACCTAGATATCCCTTGTAACATACCTGGCCCTTTGCGTCGTACTGATTGAGAGCTGCTCCAATTGATAATATGAGTGTTGGCTACATTATTTAAAATCTTACACAGAACGGTCATAGATGGAACACTTTGATCATAAATTTTGTTGGATTTGAGATGACTTGGAGGTTAAAGAGCTACAATTGTAATAAATGTTCGACATGCTAGAAACAGCAGCCAAATCTCTCTCAAAGCACATGCGATCGTCTTTTATAGCGAAAAGACACATTAGGTAATATAGTCATAGAGTGATGGGATGAACATAGCTGGAATGCCTCCCGAGCTTAACTTCAGATCAACCCCTGCTCGAAGAGGGTTGCTATGGATTTAAACAACAACCATGACTGCGACATCATGATTACCGTTTATGTAAACGCCGGACTAAAATTAAGAAGTACCATCTATGTTTATAAGTTCAAATATGGACACGGTACACTTTGCCTTTCATCATTCTGGGATCGTTACAGTTCTAAACATGTAATAAGAGACGATTTAATTAAATGAAGCTCCTTCCGAACAATGTTGCTTTGCTGTGCCAGTTCAAAAGACAATACTTTGTCCCTGTCTTCTCCGATAGTCAAAATCAGCAAACAATCGGATAAAAATATCCTATAGTGCTTAGTCAAGTCTTTTTACTCCCTGAGTCTATCAAGATGAATTCAACCTTTCGTTATTTCTTCGAAGTGTGGTGGTGCTAGACAAAGTTGTATGTCTGTATGTTATGTATGCTCGCATGTATGCACGCACACACACACATACATACACACACACACACACAATATCTATATGCTTCTGGTGCCCATAATAAGTAATTCTCATATTCAAGGGTCGCTCTAATCCACCACTCCCACTGCTACTTCTCATCAAAAGGATTAATGTTGGTGGTGGAGAAAAGTGTAAAGAGCTGGACTTAAAATGTCTCGTTACGTAGTTGAGATGGTGTTGTTATTGTATATTTTGTTGTTGTAATGATAGTATAATTATTACTGCTGCTGTTGTTATTAGTTATTTTACTGCTGTTGTAGTAGTTGTTATTGTTTAACTCCACATCAACTCTGACCTGGCAGAACCGCGCTCAAGGATTTTAACGGAGACCATCCCGTTTATTTTTTTTTAGAGACAATTAGCATTACATTATGTATTGTACCGTTTCCTTTTTATATAAGATAGTATAATGGGATTTGAGGGAGATTTAACTGCTCTATTTTCCAGCACGGTGAGCAACAGCGTTGAGGTTCTCTCATTGAATAATCAAATCTAAACAGTTATATCGGCGGGCGTGAGGTAGGTAGATCAATGAAAAAAGCACCTGGAACATATTCAGATCAATATATGTGCTTATCTATTACGAAATAGCTCTCATATCTTGGATAAAAGAAGGAAAGAAATATCAAAAAATGAAAATAATAATAATAATGTGGAGTATTTTCATGATCCGGTTTCGTTTCACACTACAAATGTATATCGTTTATTATTGTTAATGGCTCTTGGTTGGGCGGGGTAAAGTAATGAAGCCTTACAGTCGTCCATTTTCTTCAACGTTAACAAATATATAAAACCTTGTTACCTAAGCCAGAACTGACAATTAAGAAAACATTGATGATGTACCGGAGTAATATAGGGTTGTATGGTAATCCCAAATCACCTTATGTGATTGTTCCTATCTCCATTTCATGGGCTCCTATTTTTGTCTAATACTGTTAGCATTATTATCTATTTATTAATGTGTCTTTATTGGTATTGTTGATCTCACATTTTTACTCCATGTTAATTCCTCCTAGTGTTTCTTTCACTGATTTTTTTTCCTTCGTGTTTCACCGTTATAACCATCCCCAACGTTTAAGGACTTTGTAGACAATAAAAGAAATTATTATTATTATTATTATTATTATGAAGGTGGCGACCAGGCAGAGTCGTTAGTGCGTCGGGCAAAACGCCTAGCGTCTATTCTTCTGGTTCTTTATTTTGTGACCAACTTCATCTTTCCGTTGTCTTCTGGTTCTATGTTTTGTGGTTAACTTTATCTTTCGTCTTTCTGTAGTCGCTAAAATAAAGTACCAGTCAAGAACTGGGGTCGATGTAAGCGACTGGCCTCCTCTCCCTAGAATTGCTAGCCTTTTACCGGAAGTTGAAACGTTATATATATAAACGATATATATATAATAATTTTCCCAGAGGATGTAGCAACCGTTACCAATATAGCATAAGAACTTACCTTAGGAGAAC
>NC_068986.1:114532587-114534209 GCF_001194135.2 Octopus bimaculoides
TATATATATATATATATATATATATATACATATATATGTATGTATGTATGTATGTATGTATGTATATGTGTGTATATGTTTGTGTCTATGTGTAGGCTTGTATGCATATATGTATACAAGTGTGTCTATAAATATATATGCACCTCTCTGTGTGTGTGTGTGTGTGTGTGTGTGTGTAGGTGTATGCGAGAGAGGGGAAGAAACAGAGAGACACCTGAAAACTCCTGGTGAACAATTTGGTTGAACGGTGAACAGAGACCAAAAACAAAAAGAAAAAAAGAAAAGAAAATATGTTATTATTATTATTATAATGGTGGTGCTTGTAAGTCAATGCCGCTGTTATTGTTACTCTTGTCGCCGCCATTGTTAATTGTTGCTTCTGTTACTGCTGTTGCTAATGTAACTGTTGCTGTTGCTATTGTCATTGTTGCTGTTGCTACTGTTGTAGCACTTGTGATTGTTGCTACCGGTGGCTGTTGCTGGGCTGTTGTTGTTGTTGTTGCTACTGTTCTTACCGTTGTCGTCAATGTGATATCTGTTTTGTCTTAACTACTGCTGTTGCCATTGTTAAGCATCGCGACATTAATTGATGTTGTTCTTAATTCTACGACTGTTGTTGTCACCGTGATTGTTGCTCTTTAAAATATTTATTACTGATTAGCGATGTGGTTGTGGTGATCTAATTAATAGTAGTTGTCAGGGCGCAAGGTGGTAGGTGAGATAGCCAAATTTTTTGACAAGCTGTGACCAACAGAGAAACTGACACACGGACACAAACACAAGATGAATTGCTTTCGTACACATATTAATAGAAAATGAGATTTTTACATAGCTACATACACACGCGTACGCACGTTCACACACGCACACACGCACACACACACACACACACACACACACACACACACACACATACACACACCAACTGGTAAACGTAACCAACACACGAACACAGAGACGCGTAGTTACATACATGTGTATTTGTACGTGTACTATATTCAATTTTACATACATACACACGCACACGTCATTGTACACATGTTGCTGTGTGTATAACAGTATTTCCATTTGAACATTTGCGTGCATGTGCAGGTATGTCATTGCGTATTTGTGTGTATGTACGTTTATGTAGGAAACTATATGTGCCGGTCTCATGTATAAATGTGTATTGTCTGTATGTACGTGCTGTATACATACAAACATGCATACATATCTGTGTGTATACATTATATATATGTGTGTGTATATGTATGTGTATGTCTATACACACATTCTTTTCTTCTTTTATTCATTTACTTGTTTCAGTCATTTGACTGCAGCCATGCTGGAGCACCGCCTTTAGTCGAACTTATTCTTTGTAAGCCCAGTGCTTATTTTAACAGTCTCTTTTGCCGAACGGCTAAGTTACGGGAACAGGGAACATAAACACACCAACAACAGTTGTCAAGCGATGAGGGTGGGCAAACACAGACACACACACACACACACACACACACACACACACACACATACATACATACATACATACATACATATATATATGAAACGTTAAAGACTTTCTGTATTCCCGAGCGTCAAACTAATACATCCTTTTGTTGTTTACACCACCTGTCCTCGTCTGT
>NC_068986.1:114534675-114537953 GCF_001194135.2 Octopus bimaculoides
TATATATATATATATATATATATATATATATATATATATATATGTATGTATATATTTATAATATATATATGTATTTATATATTATATGCATATATATATATATATATTTATACTCGCACACACACACACATACGTTACATACGTACATACATCAGAGTGTTTCTGTGTATACATGTTTTTAGCATGTGTACGCGTAAAATATTGTTTATGTAATTGCTTTAAGTATATTTATGTGCATTATTCTTTTTTATTTTCTTCCCATTAATGCTTTTCTTTGACATGTTATTATTATGGGGAAAAATATTTTTATCATTATCATCATTATTATTATTATTATTATTATTATTATTATTATTATTATTATTATTATCATTACTATCATTATTATTGTTGTTGTTATTGAGCGAGGGAGCAGCGCATGCCATCCAAGTGACACTGGAGTAGAAATATACGAAGCCCAATATACCCATCAAGACTACCCGTCTGATATGGGTACACCAGGCACATGCATGAGAACCATATATGCGTGACATGGTCATTTCATATCAAGATAAACAGCGCATGACCTTGCAGGTGGAGCCCAGTTAGAATTTTCTTCAAGTCGAGTAGCCTATCCCGCTCAAAAGGTCCCTGAATAAGGATCGTTTAAGTATGTTAAACGAAACACCCATGTTTCCAGAGGTGAATTATTCAAACCTTTAAGAATTCCTCTGAACACATGGTTATGATGTTCCCCCACTACTTCTGCTCGTGATCAGAGATGCACATATTTTCAGCCACCAAGGGATATGCTCACCTAGTTAAGGTCAGTCGTTTAACTGACATGCATTTCAGTGGTATTTAGCAGAATACTTGCTATAGCCCATCTTTTATACGAAGACAAAACATGTACATGATAACACTTTTAATCAATGAAGATCAAAAACCATGGGAGCCAGTGTCTGGTATTGTATCAGGGCATTTACTATTATTATTGTTATTGTTGTTGTTGTGGTCGGCTTTGCTTTCATCCTTTCGGGGTTGATAAATAAAGTACCAGTGAAACACTGGGGTCGACGTAATCCCCCAAAATGACTTCCCTTGTGGCAAAATTTGAAACCATTATTATTATTATTATTATTACTATTATTATTATTATTATTATCATTATTATCATTATTATTATTATTATTATTATTATTATTATTATTATTATTATTATTATTATTATTATTATTATTATTCGTGACCAATAGAATAAGTACCAGCTGAGTAGTGAAGGTCGATGTAATCGACTATCTTCCCCTCCCAAATTTCAGGCCTTGTGACTATAGTAGAAAGGATTACAACTACTACAGCTACTAATATTACTACTACTATCTCTATCAAACTCATCGCCATTATTAGGTATTCTAACTAGTAAAAGGAATTATTCAGAGTATAAATTATATACCACAAGTACTACATAGTGTGTGTGAGCGAGAGTGTGTGCATATATATAATACATATATACATATATTTCATATACATATTATTATACACATATATATTATGTGTGTGTATCGTTTATGAGTCTATATATGTGTATGCATGCATGTATACCCATACGAACATTTATAAACATATACATAGATAATAACGATTATATGTGTAAACACACACATACACACACACACGTGTATTCTCTCTTTCTCTCCCTTTCTTTCTCTCTCTCTCTCCCTTTCTCTCTCTCTCTCTCTCTCTCTCTCTCTCTTTCTCTCTCTGTCACACACACACTCTCTCGTATATATGCATGTGTTTATGCATATGCAGATGTGCGTGTGTAAGCACATTCTCATTCATACACACACACACGCACAAACAAACAAACAAACAAACACACACACACACACACAAACACACACAAGATCGTAATCCATGTAATATTTTGCCCTTGATTAACCCAAGGTCTGGCTTGCTCTAACAAATCTATGACAAGAAACACTCCAGTTGTTATCCTTCTGTCCTTATTTTCGTAAATACTTTGTGCAGCCTTTTTTTCTAAGACAATAGGATGTGATTTGAGGTAGATATGCTGCTACTTTTAACAGGCTGCCCGCACAACATACAGGCTCCCAAAACGACAATAATACATGTGCGTATTGATATACATAAGAATGTACGAACATTTATGCACCTGTTTGTGTGTGTATGTTTATGTGTGTTTGTGTGTGTTCGTGCGTGTGTGAGTGCATGAATGTATGTTGTTAATTAGTTTTATTTCTATATTTCTTACCTATGGAGAAAGAGCCGGTTTCTAACCTAGATTCAAAGCTCCTTCACTGAAATTTCAACATCAACCAGGTTATTGAGCATGTATGTTTTTATATGTGCAAGTATTTGAAGTCAATGCATGTGATGGATACTTCATGTATGTATGTATGTATGTATGTATGTATGTATGTATGTATGTATGTATAGGCATTACTAGGCCGAATGTTCAAGACGATGGTTTTGCAATCACTAGGTCCCGTGTTCAATCCCATTGTCTACGTAGTCTCATGTGACACAAGTTTTGTTGGTAAAATTGGGGAAACTACGTCCCACGCTGATTCTACTCGAGAATTGCATTCATAGTACACTTCCCTGTGGATTATTCAATGGCTTACACGTTAATTGAATAAAAAAGTAGTTCAGTGGATCGTACAGTTGAATACCCTTCCTCGAAACAGGTGGAACATTTTTCTGTGTATGCATGAGCTTATATGCATGTAAGTGTATAGATTAACAATTTGAATTCTTCCTTACGAAGAGGCAAATGGACAAAGAAACAAAGCTCCGTCGCAGGAATTTAAATAGCAACAATGAAAAGTTGCATGTAGAACCTTTGTTGCACATTTTATTGTTCCACTTACAGAATGTATATGAATTTTGTGAATTTAGAATCTGGATAGAGAAAATGTAGGTCTCCAAGTAGTTGTCCGTCAATATTCTCCTACTTTCCGATTTTCAAAGAAATGTTCATATATGCAGATCAGCTGACCTCGCTAACTGCGAAATTAGGCGATCGAACGCAGAGATATGGCGTGGTCTATCCATTTGGCACGATCTTTTTGGCGCCAACCTATTTGGCGACAGACATTTTGACGCTATGATATAATTTGTTTGATTAATTCATCATGATTCAAAGATACAAATGTAAAGAAATAATATACGTAAAACAAAAAAAAACATAATTTACCTGTATATATTTATATATATACACACACACACACATATATATATACATATATATATATATATATATATATATATATATA
>NC_068986.1:114537963-114538354 GCF_001194135.2 Octopus bimaculoides
ACACACACACACACACACACACACACACATACACACACACACATATATATATATATATATGTATCTACGCTTATATATATAAACAAAAATGTAGTTTTATTTATTCATATACACCTGGTTGAGGGATGTATATATTTTGTTACGTTCTGACAACTAATTTTTGTAAATCGGTTGGATTAATGGGGGGCGTTGATAACTGTATCACGCTCTCCACATATCACATTTCTCTCGGCAGACACATCAAGAATGGCGACGAGATAGGCTTGCGATAGGGTTTGTCAAACTTCTAATAACTTGCTACAGCCGGGGCCCAGGTTTGCTCGCTCTCTCTCTCTCTCTATCTCTCTCTCTCCCACTCTCTCTCTCTCTCTCTCTCGCTCCCTCTATCTAT
>NC_068986.1:114538364-114542295 GCF_001194135.2 Octopus bimaculoides
CTCTATCTATCAATCTATATACATACATACATACATACATACATACATACATACATGCATACATTTATACATACATACATACATACATACATACATACATATATATGTATATATATATTCAACTTGTAGTTGTGCGCCAAAAGCTCCCCACAAACGGTTGCTTAACAATCTAACTATCCTACCACCAACCTAGCTTTAGATTGCAGAATTGCTTAAGATGGGTATTTTTGGTTGTTTGTTTTTTTTTTTCTTTTTGCACGCACCAACTATGATTTAGATGTCACCTATTGACAGGAACAGTAATCACCAAACGGGTTTCTGTAGCCGTTGAACCATTTGGTAATATCAACTCTCGTATTTAAAAATAGTCGGAATGAAACCAGTTTTCTGCATAGAAATATTTTCTTTGTGCCAAAACGTCCGTCTTAAGAAGTGTCCTCATAGAATAGATTCTGCTCCCAAATTAGGCGACAAGGTGTACCTAATCTCTTCCTTTTGCTTTTGCTGGTTTCAACCAAAAACTGCAGCCATGTTGGGGCACCGTCTTTTGTATAACTGGTTTTACAATTCACATTCACTTCTGAAAAGTTGTTGGACAGAACTGCTCTCCTTTTTGTTTCCTGCCGCAATGTGGGTTCATCAAGTACTTCAGATAAAAATTTCTCCAAATGTTCTTTGAAAACATTCACATCTACACCTCGTAGATCTCTGAGGTTCTTCGGTAGAATGTTGAAAGGTTGTGGGCACTTGAAACCTAAGTTGTTTGAATACTGGGTTCTTATTCTAGATGGAGAAGGCGAGATATTTGGTACTATACAAAGGCGTCCGGTTCTGTGGTTTGTAAATGTTTCAATTCCAAAGTTGGAAGCTGGACCTTTCGGGATCTTTCATATAAATGTACATCACTACATATCTTTCGCGTCTTCTCTCTTGGGAGTAGAAACTCAATTCTTTTCTCAGTTCACACTCTATAACGGTACATAGTTTTTCTTTTTTTTTTTCTTTTCTGCCCCAAACAACCATACCAGGCCTGTTATGTTTGCATTTGGCGGATGATTTTATAGTGATGTCCCCCCAATATATCTAATGTATGTATGTTTAAAATAACAAGCGTGTTTTTCTGTATCTATCCTAGTGCAGTCTTTCCTACGGATGGCATTGTATATTGTTTTAGAAACAACAACATGCTGTATTGGAAAGGAGTTCTCTAATAATATTTTTGGGCAGCAGTTAAAATGTCAGTTATCTTTCACATAACCGGCATTTTCAGTGAAGCCCTTAAACCCCCAATAACATCTTCGGGGTTTTAGGACTTCACTGGTTCTTTTGTTTATTAGATATTTTGAAACGATCTCTTAGATTTCAAAAGCATAACCATCGAAAAGTAACGTACTGTAACGGTTAGAAGTTCAAACGAAGTTACATGTCAGTATCAGCCCCAAGTTTATGAGAGGTATAGCCATACATAACCTTCGTTGAGATGCCGACTGTTTCTCATTCAGGCGTTGTTGACGTAAACTGTCAGGCAGTTTGGAGTTCGTGTATTTATGTGTATACATTAGTATAGATGTGAGATGCGTATACGCATTTGTATATTTATGTGTATATGTCTATATATATGTATACCTGTGAGTATGTATATGTGTGTGCGTACGTGCGCGTGTACGCTATGTATGTTTAAGCCCTTAAGTATGCTTGTATGGACGTTTGTATAAATCTCTTCACATACACACATACACACACAATTATTCATATTAACATAAACACTAAATATCAGCTGATGGCATTCACGTAGTTTATTGGTGAGTTATTGTTAAGCCCGTATTCTACTCTGTTTGAGCTAACTTTTTCATAGTCATATCATCATTTCTAAGACCATATTATATCCAAAACTGTAGAGTGTAATTTGACTGTGACCTGACTGCTATTTGTAGCACATTAACTGACCACGTAACTGATATCTCTTCATTTCATTCTTTATCTCATTGTCTTATACAGCTAAATGATGGAGTGTTCTTGTTTAGCTCCTGGTCAACTTCTAATCCAACAACCGTTTATCAAAAAACGTTGCAGCTGTAACTATCCTGCCTTTTCTTAATATACTGTACAAGCAGAACTGTATTGTTCAATATAACCTCCTATACGGTAGAATGCGAACTGAGGGGGATTTTGTTGATATTTCAAACAAGTCGATTTCGTATGTGGAGGTTGCCTCTCCGAAGTGCCGGACTGGCTGTTGTCAGACAAATTACTGATTAGAGTCTAACTGAAGTCTAACTTTATATTCTGTTATGACTTGGTTGTACAACAGAGGTTATTGTTGTTTAGATCCAGTTCAGATCTGATCCAGGAAACAAAATTATTAAAAGCGTTCTTCCCATCCTATACATTCTTCCTATTTATGGAGAGATTTTACTACAATTTTTAGTAGGTCAATCAACCACATAAACTCCTTTCTCGCTGAAATTAGCAGTTATAGCTGTGTAATTATTTCTTGATGATATCTAGTGATATGATAGTATGGCGGAAACAGTTTTATGATGGTATGTTGTTAGCATAACCAGTTCTAACACTGATATATTTCAACACTGTACAGTGGTATAATGGTATATTGAAAGCATGCTGACATTGTAACCAATAGTAACACACATTATATATTTATCAACAGTATTCAATGGTATAGTGATACGACAAAAAGCGCTATGATGGTATGTTGATATGTCATCACATCTGGTAGTGCTAGTGGACATGACCGGATAAAAAAAAGCCATGTAGCGGATTGACAAAGAACTCACTCACCAATATACTCTCAAAAGTTACAATAGTTTCTGCTCCTCGTAAATAACTACTTGTGCACAACTTCTACCCAAGTCCATCAAATACACATCTGTATCCTTAGTCTTATCACTCTTTCTGTATCTTACCCAATCCTTCTCCCCAGAACGCTCCCCACACAATCTTCAAGAGTTCCTTTCTTGCTTACATTTTCATAGATATTGAGTTTTTTTTTTTTTTTTTTTTTTTTTTCTGTCTGATCAAACTGAACTTCAATCACTTTTGTCTAACTAATCATAGAGAAATCCTGATATCAAGGGTACAGACATTTTTTTCTATGACTAACACCATTAAAGAAGTAATAACAAAGCTGTATAGGGTTTCTCTTCAATAGAAAGTGGTATGATGTATATAGCAGCGGTTGATACTATTTGCAACAAACAACTGTACCTTTTTCGCTACCATTCACTGCAACATACTGGCTAAGCAGACACGTGGACAAAGCAGTTCTACCATGCCTATTTCTCCTTTTTTTGATCGAAGACCTAGTTAAATATTTTTTTTTTTTTACAAAAGTAATATGTGGTCTGAGAGAGATACGGCTGTTATTTCTAGGAAGTCAAGCTATCCAAGTAAACATGCTCGATAATATACAATGGTGTAAAACGCTTGTTGTTCTTAAACTACTTTGTTGAAATACCATCTGAGGATTGCCTTTTGGCAAGATGTCTAAAGTGATGGAAAAACAGCCAACTATAACTAGCGTATACTTAGATAACTTCTGTACTTCACGAGTTGAATTTCCTTTTATTTGATCTTCATTTACACAACTTACAAATACAATGAGTACGCTTGTGTGTGTTTGTATGTTTTCAGATAAACAGATAGTTAGAGAGAGAGAGAGAGAGAGAGAGAGAGAGAGAGAGAGAGAGAGAGAGAGAGAGATGTACGTACTTATGCATGTATATGTGTGTGTGTATGGTATATATGTATGTGCGTATGTATCTCCGTCTCTCTCTCTCTCTCTCTCTCTCTCTCTCTCTCTCTTTGTGTATATATATGTATATGATCGACAGACAGACAGGCAGATCGGTAGATAGATAGATAGATAGATAGATAGATAGATAGATAGATAGATAGTATAACTTGCATGTAG
>NC_068986.1:114542305-114549657 GCF_001194135.2 Octopus bimaculoides
CATGTAGTATAGCATATTTTGTATATATATATATATATTATATCAGTTAAGAAGTTTGCTTCGCATTCGATAGATCCTAGATTCGATCGCACTATGTGCAGATTAGGTAAATGGCTTCTATTACGGCCTCGTGTTAACCCAGGTTTGTGAAAGAAATTAGATAAATAGAAACTATGCAGAAGTTTGAAGGATGCACTTTACCAGTGTGACTTGCTTTGTCACATATTCAACATGAGAATTAAATTAAAGCAGAATACTTCCGTCATGTAGACTGAAGAACAAGATGAATTGAAACAGCAAAGGACAAACTTTATATCACAACTGAATCTGCACGGGGGTCGATTTAAGGATAGAAATACTTGTGAAGTACTCAATAACTCTATAACAAACGATGAACTGTAACTGTAATTAAAAGGGTCAGTCAACCATGCCATACTCTATCACAGTGGTTCTATCAAAGGGTTACATTAAAGGTACCAGTGTTTGTGGGATACTCAGACACACGATAATTCAGTGATAAGGAAGTGCAACTGTACCACGAAATTCCTCATCGAAACCTACGGAGATTGATTTAACTTTACTTTTTACGTCTGTATGGTGTATTTCTATAGTTCCCCATTAAACCCAGGTTAGCTTTGGGGAAGCACACCTTTGACCAAAGGAATTCAAGGTTGGTTTCAGACACAATGTGTCTAGGATTACACTACTCAGTATATCTTTCCTGTAATACAGTAGGATATAACTTAAATTATATTCGGTTGTTATTTCCAGCAGGTCGACTGACAATGTGAATGCTTACTCTTGGGCAAGTATTATGCTATATATGTTGCTGTTATTGTTTAGTCTAGAGTCAGCTGTAATAGAACAGACCTCTTCTGATCAAAAGCATTCCAGCTTTAATTATCATGTCGTTCATTTCAATGGATAGTGAACACCAGTATCCAAGTGTGTTTTTTAAGACGGTAGAGTGGAATTTCAAAGATATTTGTTTGTTATTTCTAGCATATCGAGCGACTTGGTGGTTTTTTCCCTTTGGCTAACTAAATATTATAAATTGCTACCAATGGCACCATCAGTATTCATCGTCGTCGTCATCATCATCATCATCATCATCATCAAATTCCTTTAACTAATGCAGCTAGTCATTGTAGTGCCACTCAAGGGGTGCTTTTGCAGTCAGCCCAGCCCACTGGTCTCTCTTCTTTGTCATGCGTAGCGGGGTCACCGTGTTGTAACCTGCCTTTTTCGCCCTCTCTCAATTGCGTCCCGAAAGAAGGTTTTGGACAAGACGTTGTGACGGGATGTGTGACCGCCCTACCCAAGCTTTCGTCTTTTTTACCTGCGCAAGGAGTGGTTCATGTCTGCCAGCGTATTTGTTGACCTGCTGCCGGACAAAGCTCTTCATTTTCTTTTCTGTGCACTGGATGCTTAGCAGTCTTCTTAAGCACTTGTACCCAAATGTCTGGATTATTCGCTCCATGTCATTTATAACAGTCCACCGCTCACACCGGTGCAGTAGGAACGAAGTCACCAGAGACGTGTACATTCGGAGTCTCGTTGGAAATATAATGGGGTTGGCAGCACGCAGCTAAACTGCTCTTTATATATAATTCTTCTCAATAACTCTCTATAATATTCAATGGTATAACGGATATGTAGAAACTGCTACTAACAGTATCATACAGCAGTATAGTTTATATGTCTACGATATACGATGGTATAACGGTTTGGTAGAAACTGTTACCAATAGTAACACACAGCTGTATGATTTATTTCTTTACAATATACAATAGTAGAACGATAATGTTGTTCAGGATATGAAGAAAATGAGATGGTCATTTCTTTAACCATATAGATGAGTTGGAGTTAAAGTGCAACAAAACACAAGCTATACACACACGCATATGTTTACACCACATACATACACATAAACACAAAACACAGGCAAACATACAACACACACACATTATTGTATGATGGTATATTTTAAGCTGATAATGTTGTGTAAACCTTGAGTCAATCCTAACCGAGCAGACCTTTCATGAAAGTTATTCCGGTCTTAACCATGCTGTCTGTTAAGAGTTATGTCTAGGACTTAATTTTCAGTTAAGTCCATGCCTAGTTTTTATGTTAGGGTGAGATCAGAAGGATAAATTGTAACTGTTTCTCATAGGTTAAATGATCACACAGAGGCTTCCCCATCGGATCGTTTATTATGTTGCATTTTTTTTTCTATCTGAGGCGGTGTTTGAAACCCACAGAGGGACAGAAATTTCATACCCTCTCGACACTCAAAAAGTGACGAGTGTAACAACAAACTCTATGCAATCTTATCCCGAATACCTACAATATTACAACACTGTAATATAGATTAGTGGTATAATGGTATGAATGATCTGGTTACCAAGCGTTAATCTCGGTAGTATATCAATGACCCTTCAATATTTGTGGTACACTAGTATAGAAAATATTATTACCAACAGTTGCACATTAAAAGTATTTCAATGTCTCAATAATATTAGTGATGTAGTGGTACGAAAAATGTTGCCCATGGTTACACATCACTGTTTCTGCAATATTTGCGGTGTGAAGATATGAAAAACGTTACCGATGGTTACATTACAACAGGTGATGATCTTACAATACTCCAAGTACGATGGGATGTTACACATCAGCAGTATATCAATATCTCTATGGTATGATGGTATGAAAAATATTGTAACCAGTGGTTACATAGAAGCAGCATATTATAGTCTGTACAATATTAGCGGAACGATAGTATGGAAAATATTGTAGCCAATGATTACACATATATGAATATTGGTGGCTCAGTAATATGCTAACTATTGCTTCCAGTGGTTACACCCCAAGAAAATAATGTCTTAGTGGTAAGCTGGAATGAAAAATATTATTACACAACAGCAGTAGAAAATGACGCCGCTATATTTGTAGTTTAATGGTATAGAAAGTATGGCGTTCAATGCTTGTCCATCAGAAGTATACCAATGTTTTTACAATATTAGTAGTATAATGGTACGAAGAATATTGTTATCAGTCTCTACAGAGCAGTATTTATATCTTCATAACATTCGATGGTATGATGGTGGTATGAGAAGATAATCTTATCAATAGCTACACTGAAAGAACTGGGATCGTTCATTATCAGTCCTATATCATTCATACTGAGACACCGAAGATTTTGTTTGGTCCGCAGGTTATTGGGAACGTTTGCTTGAGTTTGGTATAAAAACTGCTCAGATTAAAGTATTAAGAGAACACAAATATCGGCGTCGATAGCGTGCCCTGAAATCATGTGTTCGCGTCATGTTACTAACATTGTGCTGCGCTCGAGGCCAAGACACTTCATTCTCAACAAGATGATGTTCCACAATGAATTACAGTTTACCTAGCTCTAACCAGGCTCTACACTGAAATATAATCTACCTAGCTTTAAATAGGAACACAGTGGTGTATTCTCCCTGGCTGCAAATAGGTATTGCAGTGAAGTACAGTTTTACCTAGCTTTAATTAGGTATCAGGTGGAGGTACAGTTCACCTATTTGTAGACACATGTCACTGAAGTATAAACCATCAAGCTGTAAGTAGGTATCACAATGGTGTACAGTCTACCTAGTTGCATGTAGGTTCTGCTATGAGCAACAATCCACCTGTTAAGTTGTAAGTCAGTGCCGCAATGAGATACAAGTCACCTAGCTGTAAGTATCACAGTGAGGCACAGTCCACTTAGATGAATTGGTTCCACAGATGAGTTGGTGTCACAATGGAGTGCAGCTGTAATTAACTCCCATATAATCGCCCACAGTTCACTTAACTGAAAGTAAGTACCACTATGGAGTATAGTCCATTTTGTAAACTGCTTGTAGGTACTATAGTGAGGTACAGTTTATTTACCGTTAAGTACAATCCTACTGTGAAACTGTAAGTAGTTACTTTATCACTCCAAGAACGATTAAAAGCATAATTAACGTCAGGTTTTGAGCTTGGGGACATAACTAAATAGTGAAAGACATTTTATTCAGCACTCTACCGATTCTGTCGTCCACCATTTTAACACTAACAGTTATTTCTTTATTTGCCACAAGGGTGACAGTTGATGATACACTACAAGAACAAATTACAATGAAAAAAAAAACATTACAGATTCACACAGTGTTGATTATGAGAAAATAGACGTGTTAGACAACAGTGTAAAAGATAACGAAATGAAAAACATCCCAATAAAGGAGACTCCACAGATCCTGGATTATCATCGTTACTGCAAGAGCAACTGCCCTCGCCCAATGGTGTTTTCCAAACTAGAACCACATACTAAGAATAAACCCGTTCATTTAGACCGTGTTCATCCTTATCCCTCACCTTCATACAAATCTACTGGAGGACAGCAATAGACAGAAGAATATTGCTTGCCTTACTCGACGGATAATAATGACAATGATTGTACAAGATTAGCTCAAGACGACACAATTTGTGTTAGAGGTACAGTCGATCAGGTCAACGCAGTACATAGTAAGTACTGTATTTTATCGACTCCAAAGGATCTAAGTCAATAAGAAAGCCATAAGGAAATACAGTAAAGCATTTTGTCTATTACTACAAAGATCCTACCAATCCCTATTGTGGAGGCGCAATGGCCCAGTGGTTAGGGCAGCGGACTCGTGGTCTTAGGATCGCGGTTTCGATTCCCAGACCGGGCGTTGTGAGTGTTTATTGAGCGAAAACACCTAAAGCTCCACGAGGCTCCGGTAGGGGATGGTGGCGAACCCTGCTGTACTCTTTCACCAAAACTTTCTCTCCCTCTTTCTTCCTGTTTCTGTTGTACCTGTAATTCAAAGGGTCAGCCTTGTCACACTGTGTCACGCTGAATATCCCCCGAGAACTACGTGTCTGTGGAGTGCTCAGCCACTTGCACGTTAATTTCACGAGCAGGCTATTCCGTTGATCAGATCAACTGGAACCCTCGACGTCGTAAGCGACGGAGTGCCAACTGACTGACTGACCTACCAATCCCTATTACTTATGATAGTAATTGGTATAGAAGATGGGCTACAGCAAATATTCTGCTCAATACCTCAGAAATGATAGTCAGTTATTTGACCTTAATCAGTTGAGCATGTCCCTTAATGGCTGGCAATATGTGCATCTCTCATCACGAGCAGTAGTGGTGGGGGCATCATGAGCATGTGTTGAGAGGAATTCTTTGGATTTTGGATAATTCACCGCTGGAAACATTGGCGTTTTGTCCAACACCCTTAAACAACCCATATTCAGGGACCTTTGTTAATCTTGGTATGAGATTACCATGTCGCGCACACATATGGTCGTGATGCATATGCCTGGTGTACCCATATCAGACGGGTAGTCATGATGGGTATGCTAGGCTTCGAATATTTTAGCTCAGTGTCAATTTGATGGCACTCACTGCTCCCTCGCTCAATACTACTACTACTACTAATAATAATAATAATAATAATAATAATAATAATAATAGTAATAATAATCGTTTCTAGCATAAGATCAGTGGGAAGCGTTAATCGATTAAATCGACCCTAGTACTTGACTGGCACTTTATTTTATCGACCTCAGTAAGATTAAAAGTCATAAGTCAACACAGGCAAGTTTTAAACTCAGCAAATAAAGAGACGAAATTATACTAATGAATGCATTTATATAGCTGGGCGCTGTTGTTCTATGTTGGCTAACACATCATAAGCAATTGATAGCCTCTTGGACTTCAAGCTGAAGTGATGAAGGTCAACAAATAATGTGTAAGATAGTACACTTTAGCATGTGAGTCAAGACACTTAACTATCAACAACCTGATCCACATAGTTGTAAGTAGGTACCACAATTCATTGCTGTAACCTGTAGCTAAGCCTTTAACACTTAACTGTACAACCTACCTAGATATAAATGCATATCATATGATGCATAGACCACCAAGCTTTAAATATGCTCCATGTGGAAGTAGAGACTATCTATTTGCAAAAAGGTATCGTATAGAGATACAAACCGTGCAAATAGGCATAATATGGAATCAAAGACTATCTGGATATAAAAAGGTATCATAAATAAGTACAGACCATTAGAATACAAACAAATAACATAGAGAGATACAGGCCATGAACTATAAATCGGCACCAGTTGGAGCGACAGATCATCTCGTTGTTAATAAGTACAATGTAGAAGTAGAGTTCATCTGGCTGTAAATAGACACCACGCAAATGTACATTCAAGTCTGCTCAGCTGAAAACGAGTTCCAGCGGCAGCTAGAGGTTAATACTGCGATTGACTGGTCTCCTGTTCAGGAAGGCATCTTGTGATATCAGTCGTTGAAAACCAGGAAAGGTTCCGGGTTAACAGGACTATATATATCACTTGATTGACTGAAAGATATGTTTTCAGTTTTCTTGACATTTGTATGCAATCCAAATTTAGCATCTGCAAACATATTGCTGGGCCACTGATATTCATATACTGTATATGTATAACTATTGGCTACAATATTTTCCATACTATCGTTTCACTAATATTGTACAGACTATAATATACTGTTCCTACGTAACCATTGGTTACAATATTTCTTATACCATCATACCATAGTATATTGTAGAGATATTAATATACTGCTGATGTGCAACATCCCATCGTACTTGAAGTATAGTAAGATCATCAACTGTTGTAAAATGATGTAATGCAATTGCAAACAGGTAAGGTGCAAGCGTATCTCCTTGTAGCACCCCAGCTAGTATTTGAAAGAATTCTGTTTCTCCGTCACATGACAACACACGACTTCTGGTCACCTCGTAGGTCCTTTTAGGTAGTTGGATGAGCAGTTTGGAAGCAGACATCAAGATCAGGAAGGCACAAGCATGGACAGCCTGTCACAAACTAAAGAAGGGCTGGAACTCCAAGTTGCCCCAGCAAATCAAAATCAAGCTGTTCACTGCAACTGTCGAATTGATGCTGTGTGACAGTGAAACATGGACTCTGACAAAGAAATTATCAAACTGGTTAAATGGATGCTACGGATGGCCCTAAATGTGAAATGGCAACAGCATATGACAAATGACAAATTTTTGAAAATTTATGAATCTCCCCTCCCCACTTCCAGACCGATTTTCTCCTCTCTTTTTTTCCACAACGCACTTAAAAACAACGGGAGACGCGTTTTTTTGTACGGACTTTGGCCCTCTTTTTATGCACTACACGCTTAAAATCGATGGAAGAAGCCTTGAAGATTAATAAAATAATCTTGGAAAATCAGCGATCACCATTACAATCACCACTTCCTTTATTTTCAATCAGAAAATGAAACATAATTTTAATACAAT
>NC_068986.1:114549851-114550710 GCF_001194135.2 Octopus bimaculoides
ATTATGCGGTGGTCCATTGTTGATTTAAGCAACAACAACAAAATTCTGCAATTTAAATTTTTAACTCCTACTCCGCACCAAGCGAGTCTCTCTCTCTCTCTCTCTGTGTGTGTGTGTGTGTGTGTGTGTGTGTGTGTGTGTGTGTGTGTGTGTGTACAAGAAAAAACATATTTACTAACAGTAAAGTATGCTATTAAAATAAATTATCTTTTTAAAATCACTCTCTCACCATACTGAAATTGCTTACACACATGCATATACACATACACAAGCACACACATTTACAGAAATTGAAAGAGAGTCTGGTAACTATTTAGAGAAGTGGGGGAAATCCACAATGAATAAAGCGAAAACGCAAAGCGATAGACAAATTAGAGAAGCAGAAGTCTTTTCTGTTGCTGTCACAGATTTTGAAATTCCAAAATTAAGTGAATTTTTCAAATTTAGCATATTGATGTACTTTTTCATGGTGAATCCAATTTTGTGATTCAATTGTTCCAGAAAAATTTTACAAAAATGTTACAGAGGTTTTAAGTTTGATAATTTTTACACAATCAGAAAACAGGATTTGGAAGCTAGCATTTTGTGCGTAATTAGCTGTGTATCATAAAATGGAGTCCAGTCAGTCAGCTTTTACACCTTCTTGGACGGATTTGTGACGGACAGATCCATCTCAGTTCCTTTTCAACTGAATGACCATGTCATGCAGTTTTCTTTGTTTTTTTTTTTCATATGAATATCATAGTGTTACAGACGAAAATTTAAACACAATGAAAGCAATGCATGAGAGATAATACATATACAGAGAGAGAGAGAGGGAGAGAGAGAGAGAGAGAGAGAGAGAGAGAGAGAGAGAGAG
>NC_068986.1:114551177-114551971 GCF_001194135.2 Octopus bimaculoides
TGTGTGTGTGTGTGTGTGTGTGTGTGTGTGTGTGTGTGTGTGTGTGTAATCACTTTCTAATACAGTATAAAGGATTTCATTGTATTTTTCCATAGCTTTCTATTTTGCATTTCCTATCCAGTTGTTATTTCTATCCTGTTCCTTTTCGCGGCCGTTTGGAGTCCAGTCAGTCAGCTTTTATACCTTCTTGGACGGATTTGTGACGGACAGATCCATCTCAATTCCTTTTCAACTGAATGACCATGTCATGCAGTTTTCTTTGTTTTCATATGAATATTATAGTGTTACAGACTTTCTATAATATTTCATGTCCAAAGTCTTCGTGGCATGCTCATGCATAGAGCATGTTATTTAGCTCCATATTTCTGCATGCAATTCGTATTATTTTCTCGTTTCTAGAGTGATGAATATTTCACTATTAAAAATGGAACTTATGCTTCTTTAGGCTCACCAGCCAAAGTACTTTACCTTCTCGTTTCATTTTGTACCTTACTTAGTTGTGTTATTAATGAACTGGCCATGGTACACATTGGTTACGGGATATTTTTCTGGTAATATGCCTTATGTATACTTTTTTTGTTTTATATACTAATCCATGAAGACTAGGTTCGTTGGCAACAGGTTTCCAGCGGTCCAGCCACGAGTTCATACCATTTTTGATGCTGCCAGTAACAAGGGAATCTTCACCTTTCAGTGGGAAACAAATATCACAGGCAGAATGGCCAAGAAGCACAGACTTTTCAATTTATTTCCCAATGTTTCGATGATTATATGCATATATATATATATATATA
>NC_068986.1:114552184-114558460 GCF_001194135.2 Octopus bimaculoides
GTTTCAGTCTTTTGACTGCGGCCATGCTGGAGCACCGCCTTTAGTCGAAGAAATCGACCCCAGGACTTATTCTTTGGAAGCCTAGTACTTATTCTATCGGTCTCTTTTGCCGAACCACTGAGTTACGGGGACATAAACACACCAGCATCGGTTGTCAAGCGATGTTGGGGGGACAAACACAGACATACAAACACACACACACACACACACATATATATACACATATACGACGGGCTTCTTTCAGTTTCCGTCTACCAAATCCACTCACAAGGCATTGGTCGGCCCGAGGCTATAGTAGAAGGCACTTGCCCAAGATGCCACGCAGTGGGACTGAACCCGGGACCATGTGGTTGGTAAGCAAGCTACTTACCACACAGCCACTCCTACGCCTATACAGCCACTCCCACGCCTATGTATATATATATATATATATATATGTATATATATATATATGTATGCATATACATATATATATGTATGCATGTATATGCATGATCATCGTTTAACGCCCACTTTCCATGCTGGCAATATATATATATAATATACATATTTCTTTTTTTTTTTCATTTATATCAAAGAAATCGTTATTATTATTATTGTTATTATTATTTTTCAGAGCAGGGGATAAGCAGAATCGTTAGAACGTGGGAAGAAACGCCTTAAGCAATGGCTTGCGGCATTTCTTTTGGCTCTTTCCTATCAGAATTCAAGTCAGGCTAATCTCAGCATTGCTTTTATTCTTTCGGGGACGATGAAATAAAGTACCAGTCAAATAGTAGGGGCCCAAGATAACAACCAACTCCTCTACTCAAAGATTACTGATCATTTGGTTAAACTAGAAAGAATTACTGTTATGCACGCACAAACACACACACACTCACGCACAGACATATATATATATATATATATATATATTTTATTTTATTTAAAAGAGTTCCAACTCTGTCTGTTCTTTATGTTTTTTATTTATATTCTTGTAAAATTTATGTGGGATATAGAATATGGAATATATAATATATAATATAAAAAAAGATGGATGGTACAATGAAATGAAGTATTGAATGTCTTATTGAATATATGGAATATGTCTTATTGAATATATGAAATATTGAGTGTTCAATATAAAGGATTAAATATATAAATATATAAAGGCGAATACGTATTTTCTATACCTTGTGGTATTTCATCATGGCCGGTATGACAGACTGTAACAGACTGCTTGTTACAGTCTGTTACAGTCTGTCATACCGGCCATATATATATGTGTGTGTGTGTGATATGTATACATGGTAGACATGTACAGATAGATAGATATAATGGTGTAGAAAAGCATGGCTTAGTGGTTGGGGTGTTGCACTTATCGCAAGATTGTGGTTTCCATTCCGGGTATGGGCGATACATTATATTCTTATGCAAAACACTTCATTTAATGCTGCTCTTGTCCCGTTCAATGTGAGGAATATATAAGCAACAGAATGCGGGAAAGCTGGCCTCGTGAGTCTATGACTCAGCAGGGACTCTGATCCTCTGATATAGAAGGGCACAGCTTACATACACTGACTCGCATCCGCGCATACGACGAAGTATTTGTTTTGTGGATTATGTAGTGGACTACCCAACAGGCGTGTAAGAAGACGCATATCTAAGTATGCATGTAAGTGTTGTGTGTTTGTGTATGTCTGTGTACATGTATAGACGTATACACACGCACACACACACACACACACACACACACAATCATATATATACGTATTTATATATATATGCATATATATTCATATATATATATTCATATATATGCATTTCTGACATTTGCTTAGTAACTACAAGTCCCGCCTCTAACAACAGCTTCACCACACTATACCCATTGTACTGTTGTCTCTCTACTCTAGATACCTTCCACCTACCACCAACACAACCAGGTGTCTTGCATCATTCTACTCCATACAAGTCATACTGCCTCAATTAATAACTGGTATTAGTAGCAGAGGTGATTATGGTGGTGGGATACTTGTTATGGTTTATGGCGACGGTGGTGCTGAGGCGGCAGAGGTGATGATAATGTGGTGATGATCATGATGATGCTAGTTATTGTGGTGAAGGTGGCGGTGGTGGTAGTGATGGAGGTGGTGGTGGTAGGGAGTGCTTTGTAAAATTTAATTACGTCATTTTACGTCATTACTCATTGCTGGCCACTGCTTAAACTAGCCAATCAGAATTTATACTTTGGAGATTTATGCACACCAAAAGAGGATGAGGGCCACTAACTACATAGACGTGATCGGCAGACACACAACTTGAAACTGAGGACGAATCAAAGTTAATGGGGGACAGAAAATCATGGTTCGATGTGGTGAAATGGATCTTGATTTCGGCCGCTTCAAGAAAACTGTATTAGTAGTCGTGAGCTTAATGGTGGCGGCGGTGGTGGCGGTGGTGGTGACGTCTGCAGCGGCAGCAGTGTTGTAGAGTGGTAGAGTTATTTACAAAACAAAAAAAAAAACAGTATTGTTATTGATATAATTATCCACCTCTACACAGCCCTTATCAACATTGCCGCCACCACCACCACCCTTAATCTACCCACTCCCTATGCCCTCCCACCCTCACCTTACTACACACAATGTCTTTCCTGTGCAAGACATTTTGCTCACAGCTCTCAGAACAATGGTCAGTGTCTCGAGAAATGATGTGACGTCGACAGCGCTGGTCGGTGGTAATGGTGGAGGCGATGATGTCGTAGTTGACATCAGGATTATAGTGACGTCGGCAGTGGTGATGGCAATGGTGCTGATGCTGATGACAGAGTTGAATGGTCGTGGTGGTAGATGTGATGGATGTGGTCATTATAGTGGTGAGGTGGTGATTGTGACTATAGTGGTGTTGTTGGCAAGGTTGATTACGTGTACTAAGTGTATATGTATATATATATATATATATATATATATATATATATATATATACATAAACACACTCACACACACACATGTATATACTTATACACACACATACATATGCAGTGACTTCGCTATATACACTAGTTAGTACATATCACCTACACATACACATTACCGATTATAACAATCTCTCATTCACTATTTAAATGTGAGACGCAAATAGTGTCAAAAACATAAAAATACATATATAGATACATACACTCACGCACACACACACACACACACACACACACACACACATACACGCACACACACACACACACATACGCAGAAAGTCGATTTTCCAACATGGCCTTGGCTGAAAAGACAAAAATAAACGAAAGAACTTAAGAACAAAGAACATACACACACACATATATGACATAGGTATATAAACATGAACACACGCACACACAAGCACACACCCATACAAGCACACACACACACACACACACACATACATACATACATACATACATACATACATACATACATACATAAATATATGCATACATATAGACATAGATACACATAGGCGTGGTTGTGTTTTAAGAGGTTTGCTTCACAACTATACGGTTCTAGGTTCAGTTCCACTGCCTGTCTTCTACTATAGCCTTACGCCGACAAAAGCCTTGTGAGCGGATCTGGTTGACAGGAACTGAAAGAACCCTGTCATGTACACACACACACACACACACACACACACACACACACACACACACACACACACACACACACACACACTCACACACACACACACACACACTCACACACACACACACACACACACATGTATATACATATAGACATATACATATATATTTGCCTCTATGTACATGCATACATGTGTGAGTGTGTGTATACATATAGATGTATGCACGTGTGTGCATACATATATATATATGTGTGTGTGTGTGTGTGCGTGTGTGTGTGTGTGCGCGTGTGTGTGTGCTCGCGTGCGTGTGTGTGTGTATGTCTGTGTATGTCTGTATTTGTCCCCCACCAACGTTTGATAACTTGTGTTGGTTTGTTTATGTCCCCGTAACTTAGCGGTTCTGCAAAAAGTCCCAATAGAACAAGTATCAGGTTTAAAAACATAAGGTCGATTGATTCAACTAAATTTCCTCAAGGCGATGCACCAGCATGGCCGAAGTCTAATGACTGAAAAAAAAAGATAAAATATAAAAGGTACATATTACATATACTACATATACATAGATACTCATATACATACATAAATATATGTATACACATACATACACACACATACACAAATAGACACATTCATACACTAACATACACACAGACAGCGCACTCATGCACGCGTGTTTACGTGGTGGAAGTCGACTGATGTCCGAATACCACAACTTCTTAAATACAGTTGGCATCTCTTAGGGAACAGCAACAACGGAACAAGTCTTTGCGCGTGTAACTGAAACATGTAAATATATAGACAAATGGACATATATATATGCATACATACACATATGCAAATATACTATACACATACACATACTGATATCCACACACAAGTGCACATATATGAACGTATAAAACCTACCTATCTGCCTACACACGCACACACATACACACATATACATACATACATACGTACATACATACATACATACATACATACATACATACATACGTACATACATACATACATACATACATACATACATACATACATACATACATACATACATAGGCCTGGATATGTCCTGAAAATTTTAGTATAAAGTGTTGCCTATGTTAGACTGATGACCATTGTCACGTCCTTTCTCTCAGATTATGCTTCTGCTACCCGAGGACAAGGGATTGCTAACAAATTGCCAAATGATCACAAGAGACAGCGAATCCCTTTAACACCCAAAATGCAGTCGAAAATGTCTTCTGTGGAAGATATAATACATGTGATCGGTAGCTGCCTCTAAACATTATGATGTTCCCTTTTAATGTGAAATGATGTTGCCAAAACAATAAACAGTAATATTGAGAAAGTCTACAATGGGATAAATATAGAGAATAACTCTGCCATTGAATATACCATGTATTAACGCAATTGCTATTACCATCGAGACTTCCATGAGTTGCGAACCAATTGCAAATATATAAAGGTCAACTTCCTGTACAGGTGAATATTTCTTTCGAAATCAGTGAGAGAGAATATTTACATACAACTGCTTCAAAGCCTATTGTTTCTTTATTTAAACTTTAAAAATCCCATAATTATAATTATTCATGCACTCGGCTATGATAGCAAATGTTTCAGTAGTAAGCACAAACAATAGAGCTTTCAAAGAAAGTTACCACTTAATGGTCATTTTATAAATATAATTTGTAAGCGGAACTGTAAATATACGCAAGAATTCTAAAATTCAACATGGTACACTTATACATAACTTCTTAAATTCAGCAAAGTTTTTTTTTTTCATGAGAGGAAGCATTGAAATATTTAGACAATATATATTCACACATTCATTCGTTCATCCATGCACAAATGATGATTATCTACTCATATCCAAAGAACATAAGTATGTAAGCAACGGTCTATCCAGAACTATGTTTTGATTATCGGGCAGGTCATTCAGCATGCTAGAAACAAAAGGTAGGACCTCTCACGAATAACACATTACGCTATCAAGAAGTAAAGAAATGTCTAAGATGAGATTTAGAGACATTACAGCTAAAACATTAAAGAAAAAAACGATAATCAGAGAATATCTTCCGTTATAGCTCTCTCCTGTTATGGTTCACATAGAGCTAAACAACAAGACCGACAACATATGTGTGCTTCGTTTACCCGTGTGCACCATATGCAGAAAGGAGCGTATATATGGTAATAGTTTTAGGTTATGAATATATGAGAAGTATGTTCACTGATGTATGCTTCCTTGCAATGTGTTTGTGATTGTGACCTAGTGTGCATGAGTGTATTTAAGCGACTTTGTATATACTCACGCGTGTATATATATAAATATATACACACATACATACATGTATACACACACACATATATATATATATATATACATATAGTATACATACACATAACATATACACACATACGCATGTGTAATTAAATGTATTGGTGTGTGTGTGTATACATACATACACATGCATATTTGTATGTGTACAAATGTATATAGAGGTATATAACTTTATCGATGTCTATTTTAGTGTTCACAACCGCTTGTGAGTCACCAATAAAATCATTCTGTACTTCTTGGAGTATTGAGTAATTAATTCTGAAGGTGAAAGCTTTTTGTTACAAACAACCACACACTATATATACAAGTATGCATAGAAACATACATACTTGCATACACACACATAC